>NC_025695.1:45370184-45428069 GCF_000633955.1 Camelina sativa | reverse complement strand
TAATATTATCATATTGATCGTCTTAAAACCAAATGTGTGAAAAGCCAGCCCTTGTGTTAAAAAGTGTAAACAGACAAAGGAGGCAAAAGACAAATGAGAAGATAAAGAAGAAGAGAAAAAAAACAGAACAAAACAGAGCAGAAATAAGAGATACCGTAGATGAGGTCCCGACTCTTTATAATATCTCCGATAGAGGAAAGCCAGGGAACCATTCTGAGTTATATAAGAGTTTTTTCCCATTGGCCGTAATTCCAAAGCTGTTATTATCGGTGTAGTATTCCCAGTCTTAACAAGACATATCTGCAACGATTTTGATGTTGGGATGTGTAAGATCTCTACTCGTGTACCATTCACCCTCTTTTGCAAATCTATATTGATCCATAGATTAGGTCCAAAATAAAGATCAAACACCGGGTTACTGTACTGACCATCAT
Organism: Camelina sativa; assembly: GCF_000633955.1. Classification (NCBI taxonomy): domain Eukaryota; kingdom Viridiplantae; phylum Streptophyta; class Magnoliopsida; order Brassicales; family Brassicaceae; genus Camelina; species Camelina sativa. Next base: position 45,427,635 of record NC_025695.1, on the reverse strand, counting down.
AATTTCCATAGAGAAAGGAGGCCCTGATCAAATATTTACGCCCCTTGTCCACACTCAGATTGTAGCAGTTCCGTATTCTCTGGGAAATATCTCAGTGTCAAGTATGACTCCACGTAAGTAATAGAAGTTTCTCGGACTCGACCAATTTTTCCGCTCTGAATGAAGTCTTTGTCTGAAGAGTACCACAGTTCAGTACCAGTCACTTGATAAGGAGACTTATGATCGGCGGGTAGCCCGCAATCCAAACTGATGAACCCTGTTAACAGACATGGTAAACATTAATCATTTAAAAGTTAAAACCAGTTTACTTCTGCGAACCAATATGTACATCTGTACACATGGATGTGTATATATAGAACAAATAAGAAATCTGGTACCTTCTTGGTCTTGAGCTTGAGCTTGAACAATATGAATGATGGCCATAGTTATCAGTACTAACAAAAGCCCAAAAGAACCTTCCATATTTTTCTGAACTCCTAAGGAGAAAAATCAAGAAATTATTGGCTGGCTATGCTGTTGAAGATATACAGCAAATAAATAAAGCAAACCCAAATTGCACACTAAAACAAAGACTTAGGTCAATGGTGAAAATGAGTAAGGGGGTTATTGGATCCTTGATTTTAATGGATTTGAAATCCTTATAAGATTTGGAAATCCACATGGAATCCATGGATTTTAAAATCAAATAATATGGATTTGAAAATCAAATAATGTGGATTTGAAAGTCAAAGAAAGTGGATTTGAAATCCTAGAGAATAGAATTCAAAAGTTATAAAAGAAATAGAACTTATAAAAATAATCTCTCATGTAGCATTCTCAAGTGAATCAGTCCACATGTTTGATGCTATTGTCTATCTCCACTCATTGGCATATTCTCTTTGTTGTTCTTGGGTTGTAAGTACTTTAGCATTATCATCGTCATTAATTTCTTCGACAACTTCTTCTGCACTCTCGATTTCTTCTGGAAAAATATCCGTTCGACAAAACTTTTGCAGAAAATTATGTAAACTGACACATGCAAGTACAATCTCTGTTTGTGTCTTATAAGGAAAAGGAGGTGCGTGCTTAAAGATTGCAAATCGAGATTTGAAAATACCAAATATTCTTTCAACCACGTTCCTTAGGGATGCATGACGATGGTTAAACAACTCTTTTGCATTTCTGGTTGTGAATTTTGACCAGAAAATTCTTGTAGATGATATCTGACACCACGATAAGGAGCTAAAAAGTTTCGACGATTTGGAAATCCACAATCTACTACATAAAACTTTCCTGAAGTACAATAATAATATACAGTCACTTGTCATGTTGAGAAAACATATTTACAATAGGAAGACATGTACATACCTTCTGGAACTGGTAGTCGATTAGTGTTCCTTGTCAAAGCATCATTTAATACTTTTGAGTCATGAGCTGAACCTTCCCATCCACTAAGCACATACATGAATTCAAGATCAAAATTACAAGCAGCCAACACATTTTGCGATATATCACCTTTTCTGTTACGAAAAGAAGGCGCTTTTTTTGTTGGTACCATTGCAAGGATATGTGTACCATCAATAGCTCCAACACAATCCTAAAAAAAAAAAAAAATAAAGTTATATTCTATGAAAGATAATGAAAAAAGCAAAAACATAATTATATGAAAAATATACCTTAAAATACGGATAAAATCTTGTACTTTCTCTAATTTTTGTAGGCACTGTAATCTCAGGCTTAGCCATTAAACTTGGAGCAATTTGATTTAGAGCCCGTAAAACTTTGTGAAAGTTCACACTTGTTGCAAACGATGACCTATTAAAAGTGTCTTTTGTACGACAATACCTTGAATTTTGGCCAACTATAAGAAGAAAAGTTGCAACCATTTCTTCAACACTAATATATTTTGTATCACATAGATCTGTATGCTCTCGGATATGAACACATAACTTTAGAAAAGTCTCGTGATACATTCGATACAACTGTTTAAAATCCGAAGGCTTTTTCTTTTGCATATTTTCTATATATATTTCACCTTCTCTTGTGATCGCACGTCGAATAGAATATTGCAATCGAGGTCGTTGGCATTTTCTCAAATATAGCATTTGAATGAAAATCAAGAGCACCAAGAAAATAATATCACTATCTAACTCGTCATCATGTAATGCATCTTTTTCTCTTTCATCATGGACTTCTTGATACATGTTTGATGTACACCTGTGACGAAAAAAAAGGTGCATTTCCTCTTTGATTTCATATTGGCTCTTTTCCTCTTAGTCCTTCTTCTCTTTATAAGTTGAATTATTTTTATTAGGTGCTTCATGATTTTTTGTTTTCTAATATGGTTGGTTTGCTATTAAACAAAAAATACGTATTTTAATAATTCAATATGGTTGGTTCTCTTTATAACAATACGTAACAACGTTATAGGTTGAATTATTTCTCATTCTTTATCATGTCCGATATTTACGTATTGTTATGTTTGTGCATGAACACCTTTTATGCTTTTTATTATTATCATGTCATTCTTTCTTTCATGATCTTTTGTCTTCTAGTAGGTTGGCTATTACGTTAGTTTTTTTTTCCAAATCCACCCAAATAACTAGGTGGAGACCAAGGATTTCAATCTCTATATTTATAAGTAAAACATATTTTCAAATCCATCCAAATCCAATATGAAATCAAATCCATACTCAAATCTTTAATATTGAATAAGGGGTGATTTTAATTAGGATTTAGAATTCATAGATCCAATAACACATAATTTTAGTAAAGATTTTAAAATAAATGATTGAATAACACATGATTTAACTTGGATTTCTAAATCCATTAAAATCAAGGATCCAATAACCCCCTAAATTTCATGAAATTTTTCTGGGAAACTGAGGATCGGCCCAAGACGAGTCCAAACAAGGGTCAATGTGTTCCCAAAAGAACGCTCCATATTCTCTTAACTCCCAGGGAAAAATCAAGAAACCGATGGCAGGCTATGCTGTTGAAAATAAAAAGTAAATAAATAAAGCAAACCCAAACCATACACTAAAAGAAAGACTTAGTCAGGTCAATAGTGTTTTCTAGTCCAGCAGCTTCACCAAGGGGAGAAGAATGAGCTATAAGAGGACAACATTTACCCGACATCATTATCATGAAGTTTTTTTCGTGGCAAATAATGAGCAGACCAAGAAGCACGTTAAGGAATTAAGGGAGGATCAATTATCTAAGACAAGATCAAGAAGAATTTTGCTTTTCTTTTGCTTAACAGCTCTCACTAATTTGTGACTCCTCCGTAATTATTTTGTTTCTAGAGTATAAGTGAATAAGAAATCACAACCCACATTCTGTTTTCTTTGGTTCTCTAGAGAACTTGATTTTGGGACAAGGTCACATTTGGTGAATTTTGTACATCTGTTTCGTTCCTTGACCAACAACAATATGCATACCATCAATACAAAAAAGGTCAATTCTCAAAAATAGCACAAATTTAAGTTTTTGTTCCAAACCTAGCACACACTCTTCATTTTTCCAGATTTAGCACACATGCTCTAATTAAATACTAAAACCACTAAATTATTAATTATATTATTTAATAAAAACTTCTATTTTATCTTTGCAGAAATTGAGATTTATGAGATCTCACTTTCACCACGACCTCTCATCGGAGAACGATGAACCAGTTACACTAGCAACTAAGCTCAAAGCAAATATCTCAGATCTCTCGCCAATCGATTCTCATCGACGATTGTTGTCACCGTGTTTTTGTCGCCGTGTTCTCGTCGCCGTGTTTGCGTAGCCGTATTCTCACCGCAAATCTGTTCTAGTGTTATCGATCTCGTCGTCTCGTGTTATTGTTTGTGAATTTGATTGATACGATGGAGTCTGTAAAATGAGTGAAAGAAGAGCGAACAAAACCGACAAAGGACACATGAGATTGGGTGGACCTAATGGCTCCAATAAACTAAGGTAACCAATCTTTTATGTTTAGGTTGATTTTTTGTAATTTCTCAAATAGTCATGTTCAATTTCATGTTTTCTTTTTCTTTTTGGGAGCATGAAGCTTGACAGAGAAAGTTGTATCTGTAATTGGTCTCTGATTTGGAGGTGCTTTGATCTTCATATTTTCTAACACTCAAGAGATTTGTTTGTTCGTACTGTTCTGTAGAATGAATAAATGATTAAGTTTGACTAATTTGGCTCAATCTATTAATAGGATCTGATCAAAGGAAAATATACACTTGTTCCTGTAATTTATTTCCAGCAAAAGAGGCGTGTGATTCCAAGATGGTGAAGACATCCTCTCTGAGTGGTAAATCCGAAATGTGATTCTGACTATGGTAATGATACATGTAACAAATGATTGGGTAAGTTTGTCTCTTTAACAAATGATTGTGTTATTTTATTTGTGTGTATTAATTGGTTTAGTTTATAGCATTTTATTGATTGAGAAATTGAATTTGTGTAAAGTTTTTCAAGGGTGCTCAAACGCTCTGTTTCCTCCTTGAATGTCTCACCTTAGTAGGTTTTCATAATGAGGCTAGTTTATAGTATGCCAAAGCAACCTCATTGTAGGTTGAATTTGAGTAAAGTTCGAAGACAATAGTGTAATCCTCTAGCTTGTTGTTGTGAAGTATCATATATGTTCAGAGCATTTGATATGTTTGATTTGAACTGCTCTTAACAAGGACCTTGAATACAAAATTCAGAAATTCATGAAAGCTTTCATGAATTCATGATGACCTTCATAAAAAGCGTCTTTCTTTGTTGCTTCTCTTTGATATTTATGCACGTTTAATCTAATGCACGAGTTATGTGTTGCCACTGACTTTTCCCTAGTAATTTTCTCATTGTGGTTTGTAGAATCTAAAGAAATGATTTACGATGCTTGCACCTATATGTTGAAATACAGAATCATGATGGAACACCTCATTTCACAGGTGAACTCGTTAAGATTCTTGAAGATGACAAGTATCTTTTGGAAGAACAAGTTCAAGCAATCGCAAAGCAATGTATCTGCATACAACAAAAGATGCAAGTTTTCTTTGGACATCTTTAAGGAGTGTGTTGACATTACATAGGACTATCTTTCTTTATTTGTTGTTAGACATGTATGATGGTTGTGAAACATTTTTATATTATTTTGTTACTTGTATAATGTTTCTTCACTATAAGAGTGTCACATGTTTCTATTAAACAATCTAATAGTTGTTGAGGTAACTATGATTGAGTTTGCTACAATTTCTCTTTAATTTCAAGAAATTCAAGAAGGATTTACAAAATTCAGGAAGGATTCCATGATTTTAAATAAAGATTTCTTGAACTTCAGGATGACTTTCCTAAAACGTTTGAATTTCATAATGAACCTAAAGATGACCTTCACAAAAAGTCTGAATATTAGTAAACACCATGATATGCACAAAAAGATATCATTACCCCCTCATTAATGGAGTAATCTTGCACATATTAAGGTAAAACACCAAAAAGAGATTTAAAAACACATTTTTTTAATATTTAGGAAGGATACAGTAATATTTATGAAGCAAAACTTAAAGTTTGTTATAGCCTTCATAAAATATTTTTGGAAGACACAAAATCAAATTATTACTCATATATATCTCATATATATATATATATATATAGATAAAATATCAGAATGTGCACAAAAGAAAATCAAATATACCTCACTAAATGGAGTAATATGTGATACACTCATTTCTTTAGATTTAGGAAGGATTTCATAATGTTTAGGAAAACTTCATTGATATTTAGGAAGATTTTCCTAAATATTCAGAAATCCCATTAATGGTGATGACCAAACTAGATGATCATACTCCGCTTCGTCGGAACAGAAGCTATCAAGATCGTAAAATTTAATAAATAAAAAATTTATCATTTATTTTGTTTTTAAGATAATAATTCACTAATGCTACTTTTGGAATAAATGAGGATGTGTGCTAACTTTGAAAGAAAAACTTAAATGAGTGCTAGTTTAGGGTATTTCTCTAAAAAAGACATTGCCCTCGTATGAATTCACAATGGACGACGAAATGCTAAGAATTTTAATGGTCGTTGACTTGGATCAGTGAAAGATTAGAAGTAGAAAAAGCTTTTAAAACAATGGTATACCTATAAGCTGATTATAACCCAAGAAACATAATTAATATTTGAACTCCTAATCGAAGTGAACTACATTAATTTTATAGTTTCAACGAAAAACCTGTTTATCTGTCTCAGCCGGCATAGGCGGTGGATGAGATTGAGAATCTCCGGTGGCAAAAAACCTTTGACTGGGATGTTAGGCTGCAAGCTTTCCTCCATTCCAATGTCTAAAGCTGATGGGGATCTCCTTAAACCTAATACCACCCACCAAAACCAGACAAAACGACAAGGACTCCCCATAGTTAGTTACTTTCTCTTAAGATATACTCCATATTAAAACACTACAATTCCCAAACGTGGAGAAATTAACGGCGCATGTATAAATAAACATAAACGGAAAATGAAAGCAAAATCAAGCTCTGGCTACATTAAGAAGAGGTCTTTAGTGTGCAATTATAAAAATGGGAAAATGACTGAATACAATATGAGTAAATAATGTAGGAGAATAATCATCCGACATCACAATCAAGAACTTGAACAGCTACATTATCCAAAGAAACATACAAAAAGGCAGCTTGTTTTTTTTAAACACAATTTTCATTTTATCTCACCTGTTATAGTTATCACTCTAGCTAATACATTAAGAATGTTGAGAGAGAGAGAGAGAGAGAGAGAGAGAGAGAGAGAGAGAGAGAGAGAGAGCTGATGAAACAAGCTTTGACAATTTCCATTCACAGAAATTATATAGACAAATCAAAGCTTAAAGCAAATTCTAAGAGCAGCACCGAGGCAAAACGATCAGCGCTGGTTATTATATCCAAAGAGAAGAAGGCATTATCAGAGCTCAGCTTTCAAAACTCGTAAAAGAAAAGACGACGCCATTAGCAGATCTCTAAAACTAGAAGATAAAACCATGACCCATAGAAAATAAAGTTACAAGCTTTACCTACCGCCCATTATTTTTCGGCCGGCGTCGACCAATCGCAAAGCCCAATAGCTGTCGTCGAGAACTCCCGCCGAGGGAGAAAAGGGAACGGTTCTTCACCATCAGCCATTCCCGGCGATTGAAGCGGTAGAAACGCAGCCACTCGCGTTGAGAAATTACCTTCTTTATCACAGATCACTACCAGAACCCATCGTGTTAATGTTTGTTTGGCCATCGGGTTTAACCCATTCTTACTAGGGTTGTATGGGTTTAAGGCGTCTCATCCTTTTATTTTTTCTTTTCTTTTCTTGACATTTTCTGTTTGGGAAAAGTGTTAAGAATGCCATGTACAGTAGATAACTTTCTCGCCTATGCCATTTTACATAACTTGTTTTCCCGCCTGTCACATGGTGTTCAAAAAAAGACTTTTTTACCCTTAATTGAGGGGGCTCGTAAATGAAGCATCGAGAGAAAGATAAAAATTAAAAATAAAAATATTTTTTTATGAAGTGACTTAAAGTTGTAAGACCAGTTAACTACTACAGCTTTTTGACGATTCATTGAACCAATTTTCTCTCTTTCATCGTTACTGTTCTCAAAGATCTCTTTATTTCGCTTCTCTTCAAACATCACCACCGGGAACGACTTTTAGTCTTCGTTCACATTCCGACAACCGCCGTACTATTCCGGGAGCCGCCGAAGTATTACAATCTCAAAGAGATGAATTTCATCTTTCAGACCTTTCTACGGGCCAATCCTACACCTTTGGATCCGGCGACCGCGACAACGGAAGCCCCAGAAACGCTTGCCGAAGTTAAGAACCCCGACAAAGGGTATGATTTTGGATGAAATTGCCATAAATTCTAGTTATTTTGTGTTGTTGTGAGCTTTGCCCTTACTTTCATTCCTTTCAGGGGTCCCTCTCAGATACCCGATCCCGGAATTAGTGAGGGAGATCTTACCGACACCGCCGGACGCAGGTAACTCTGTTGACCAACCAATCGCTTTGATAGACATGAAACTAGTGTGAAGTTTAAGGTAGACTTTATTGCGTAAGGATGTTTTTTTGTCCATTGAGACTGTTTAACTTCTTAAGCGTTAGATAGACTATATTTTAAAAAGTGCTTTCTGTCCACCAAGTTAGGCTATTAGTCGTTGTCCATCTATATTGTGTCTCCTTCCAACTTTTAAAGACTTTTGTAACGGATGAAGACAGTCGTTGTCCATCTATATTGGTTATAACTTTTGTGTCCACCAATTTTTGTCCCGACAGGTGTCTGCCAGATGCTTGCGCTGATGAAGACTCATCTAGGAATCTGCACTCGGAGGACACAAACCAACAAGGAAGGTCGTTATGCCCAACATTTATCTTTAATCATGTCTACCCAAACATAACTATATATTGGATATAACTTTTGTGTCCACCAATTCTTGTCCCGACAGGTGTGATGAAGATGCTTGCGCTGGTAATCCGATTCCTCCCCATTGCAGGCCTGATGAAGACTCATCTAAGAATCTGTCCGCGGAGGACACAAACCAACAACGAAGGTCGTTATGTCCATCATTTTTCTTTAATCATGTCTACCCAAACATTGGTCTATCACCCCCCATTTAATGCTACAATGGTGGATCCGCCATCAATGTTTGTTGTCCACCCAATCAGTACTCTATCAAAGCTTATTTGGGTTCATTGCAGGTCGTGCGAGGTTGCAGAGGCTGCTAATGTTCAGCCATCTTTTTATTGCAATTCCCCCAACAAAGCAGCCCCTTCTTGTATCGGTTCTCCATTGATGGACCACAGTCTGAATTCAATGTATATGTCCACCCACCATTGTCTATCAAACCGTATTTATGTTCATTGTCGTTGATTCCATACAACCTTCTGCCCATTGCAGGTCGGGCGAGGACAGACGATGTTGATGTTAAACGATCAAAAGAAAACATAGAAATGTCAAGGTATATCTCTATATACTAGTGGACTTTCTTCTATTCTGTGTGGACAGAAAACTAAATTCTTCCCATAGTAGGTCGAAGGACAATGATTCAGAGCAAGACTCTGAGGACGACATTCAGGATGACGCTTCCTTACTCCCTTGTAGATTATTCGCTACTAACTGGTATCCTGTTAGAGGTCGGATCAACTCATACTCGAAGCCAGAGTACCTGCTGGATATAGTTCAAGTTTTAGATGGTACGACCGAGTTTGACTGGCTAAGAGCATCCTCTTTTGGTCATCTCTTTCAACTACCGGTCCGCAAAAGCTCCCTCTCTGGCAAACTTGTCCACCAGCTGCTCTGTCGTTCCGTCGTAACCCGCAAACTTCACGAGATGTGGTTTGTGTTTGGTGGCCACCCAATCCGTTTCAGCCTCCGAGAGTTTAGTCTGCTAACAGGTCTCAATTGTAATCCTTATCCTTCACAGTTGCAGACTAAAATTTTGCAAACGCCAGCCGAAGGGGACCAACATTTCTGGTACACTCTGGTTGGTCCAAAAGAGTCGTACTCTATTCGGGACATTGTCCTCATGTTAAAGCGAGACAAGTTGTTGCCTGAAGCAGATAGAATGGATGGACAACGTCGATTACGCCTTGCCCTTATTGTCATTGTTGAGGGTATCGTTGTATGCGACTCGTCCAAGGTTCGAGCAAGCAAGCAAGTAGCAGAGATGTTGAAGGACTTGAACGCATTTGACAACTACCCTTGGGGGAGGAAATCTTTTGAACGGACTATAGAGACCGTCCATGTTGGTTTTTCTAACTGTACTGCTGACGGTTTATGTAAAAAGCTGATGGGGTCGCATACAGCCACACATGGCTTTACCCTCGCTTTCCAGTTGCTGTTCCTACGTGCCATTCCCATGCTGGAGACTTATCTCCCGGAAGCTGACACTGAACTCAGTTTTACACACCGATCTGTAAAACATCTCACACAATTGAAGTCCTTCCACAATTCTAACATTCTACGGACATAGGCGGACCCAAATGTATGTTTAAATGTCCTACACTATCGAGTATGGTCCATCACTATTTTTTTAAATGAATTTCATAATACATGCTTATTTCACAGCTTCATGTGGAGTCTATAATGCACGGCGACGCTGCAATAGACCCGCTTTCGTTCTCCTGGGTTGATGAGGTTGAAGATGAGCGTGTTGATTATATCTGCCAGAAGCTTCAAGACGGACACGTTTTTAAGCCTGATGTATGGACTGGTGGGATGGCACAACTTCCCCTTATTACTTCATCTTCTTCTTCGCAAAGGGTCACTCTGCCATCCAAACCCCCAAAAAAGTCTCCTGTCCCAACTCGTCGAAATCAGAACAAATGCAAAGGGAAAGACCCTGCTTTGGACCCAGAAGAAGATAATGTTGGTGAAGAACGGATGCAAAGGGAAAGACACTGCTCAGGAACTTCTGCGAGAGGTTGACAGGAGAAACAAAGCGCATAAAGCAGAAATGGAGAATAAGTGGGCTGTTGAGAGGTCACTATTGCAGGACGAGATTTATGACTGAATTATCTGTTCTTTGAAAGCAAAAGGCGTTTGCCCAAGATCACCACCGACTTCTGAACCAGATTCTGCGGTAAACTTCAACCAATCTACATGGGGTAATTACGGGACTGATATCTCCAAAATTGTTGCCGACATTAACAAGTCATTCAATGACGGATCAGCCCTAAACCTCAGAGATAATGTTGCGACTTCCGTTCTTCTTCGACTGAGGTACCACCCCCGGAAGTCATTCAATGACGGATCAGCCCTAAACCTCAGAGATAATGTTGCGACTTCCGTTCTTCTTCGACTGAGGTACCACCCCCGGAAGTCATTCAATGACGGATCAGCCCTAAACCTCAGAGATAATGTTGCGACTTCCGTTCTGCATGTTAATTACTAGAGATCTATATTTACTAACTAACTCTCTCAATTTGCTCAACTCAGCAGGACAAGGAAGATTTTCGATGCAGAAATGCTGGTCCGGAAGGAGGCGACGTGGTAAGACAGAAGTCAACCTGATGGACAATAAACATTGGTAGTCAAAGTTTTTATTACTTCCTCTTTTATCTTTGTTGGACAGGGATTGAGCACATCAAGTGAAGAAGAAGCAGACAGGATGGTAATATGTACCCAACCGACACTGCAACAAAGCCTCAACACATATGCCCAGACAATGCAGTAATCAAATGGACCACCTAAGAATAGTTATTTCGTTGTCTACCCATATTTGATACTGTCTACCTGGTCTTTCAGGCTGGTAGTCCTTTAGATGGACCACGGTAGAATAGTTATTTTCGTAGTCCATTCTCACTTCATCTTCTCTATATGCTATTTCAGGGTGGTAGTCCATCAGAATCCCAAAAGAAGAGCATGAGTGAGGGTGACCAATCAGGAGATGAAGTAATCAAAGTGACCCCGGTAAAAATTGGTTGTCCATCCTCGTTAACATTTGTTGTCCACCCCTTTAGCCCTTTTCCATCCTCGTAACTTTTTGTCCATTGCATTTTTTCAGGCTGGTAGTCCTTCAGAATCCCAAATGGAGAGCACGAGTGTTGCTGACAAATCAGGGGATGAGGCCAATATTGTATCACCAGCTGAGAATGAAAATGATGGTGACGACGTAGGGGAGGCAGGGGTAGTAGAGGTAAGACAAATCTCTAATCCATTCCGATGTTATTTTCTGTCCATCATTATAGATTCATGTCCATCGTAAAAATAGGTTGTCCATCCTCGTTAACATTGGTTGTCCACCCTTTCAGCCCTTGTCCATCCTCGTAAGTTTTGTCCATTGCATTTTTTCAGGCTGGTAGTCCTTCAAAATCCCAAATGGAGAGCACGAGTGCTGCTGACAAATCAGGGGATGAGGCCAATATTGTATCACCAGCTAAGAATGAAAATGATGGTGACGACGTAGGGCAGTCAGAGGTATTAGAGGTATGACAAATCTCTAATCCATTCAGATGTTATTTTCTGTCCATCCTTTTAGATTATGTCCACCCTAATGGACTTATGTCCTTTATATTATTTTCAGGCTAATCGTCCATCAGGATCCCAATTGGAAACCATGAGGGATCATGACAATTCTGGTGATGCGGGTACAAGTGTATTAGTTGAGGAGCATGTGAAAGATAAATCGGTTGTTGTAGGAGAGGCACCAGTTCTGTCTGGAGGTAAAATTGAAGGTGGACCACAGATGGATGTATGATTCATAACTTGTCCATTAAGATGTCCCCCCCCTCCCATGTCTACGCCATACACATTGCTTGCTTAATAACAACAAAGAACATTTTGCAGGTTCCCGACAAACCTAATAGGAAGCGGCGTTACCCCACAGCCAATAAATGTCAGAATCCACTTCCAACGAAAAGAACGAGGACAGCCCCAAGGCGATATGGTCAGTGTTCGACTTCTCAATCTAAGAAACCAGCTTCTGAGAGCTCCGAAGATGATAGTTTCATGCCTCTGAAAGCTGTAAGCCGTTCACTGGAGAGAAGGTTTATGGCACAACTAAAAGCGTACCGTAAAAAGTTTGTTTCCAACGTTTCTCTATCTTTTCTTTCTCTCGTTATATCTTACCAACAATATATTAACGAGATTTGTCTAATTGACATCGTCCTCAGGGATTACATTATTGATGGCATCCCTGTCAAGAAGACTTTCTTCATCGAGATTTACACGCCACAACACTGGGTGGATACGCTGGTAAGTGCATTCTACTATCTTACAGAACAACACAAGTCTAGTGTTTTATCGAACCCATTTGTTGAACCGTTGTCCACCTTTGTTTTGCAGCACATGGAAGCGATGCTCAGCCTTCTGTGGAGGCGTTATGGGGATAAGTTGCGGCAAAACAGGATAGTTATTATTGACACGTGGTTCTCTCACATGCTAACCACCGAGTTGCAGCGTTATCAGGAATCGAAGAAGAAAACAAGTTTTGCCTGGAACAACATTATTAAGAACTACGTCAGAGGTAATGTCCACAACCGTGGAACCAACCTTGGATGGTACACCGACGTCGATACTGTTTACCTGCCTATGAATTGGGGAAAACGTCACTGGGTTGCACTTGTTACTCGCTTGAAGAAGGCTCATGTATTGATCCTTGATCCATTAATTGTGCACAACGCCCCCAAGAAGGTTCCCCGTCTGATGAAACCTATCATGGACCTGCTCCCACTAGTCATTAAGGCCTTCGTTGATCCTGCATCTGTTGACTACCCTCTTCCTAACGTGTTTAGCTGTGAAAGAGTTGCGAAGGTTTACCAGAATGACAGGACCGGGGACTGTGGTCCTCTGGCGGTTAAGTTTATCGAGCTCCATTCGCATAAAGTAACGCCATATGGACTAACAGAGGACTTGGTGGACTCCGTATGTCCTACGTTGTTGATATCTCTCACTTAAGCATTGAACTTGTTATGTCCTCCCTGGAATTTGTTCCTTTTGGTCCTTCTTCAGAAGGATATGTACTTTGTTTTTTGGTCGCTACTACTTTTCGTTTTGTTCTTTAAACAAAGGTTTGAAGAGTGGACCATTCTCTATAAAAATCTTATTACACAATTGGCTGTCCTTGCTTTATCTACACAATTGTTTTAAAAGACTACAGCCCTTAAACAACAGCTACAGTGGAAGCCAATCAATCATGTCTCTGTTCCTTGATGGCAGAGCAAACACTGTAAACACCTTCAAAGTCAAACGATAAAGACTACAATGGGCCACCACATCCAACTTCTACGTCATTATTCACCTAAAGCCTAAGAGGATCTCTTACCCATATATTCCACCACATCCGCCTTCCATGTTATTATTCATATAATGGGGCAGTATAGCTACTCTCAACCATCTTCTTCATCTGCATCCTCTCACAATGAGCCTGTCTATGGCACGCCTCCTTCGACCTCTGCTTCTGCCTCGTCCGCATCTTCAATTTTCTCTCGACGTTATGGAGACCCAACATACGGCCTCCCTCGGAAGTGCATTTGTGGTAGTCATCTCAAAATTGGCACCAGAACTGAAGAGCCAGGCATGGGCCGTATGTTTTACGAGTGTAAGAGAAGTGAAGTAAGTCCCTTAGACTTCATATCAGCTCTTTTTGTATCATGCCCTTAGGCTACTTTGCTACCCTAACCAACACTATCCTTTATTTCTCATAGAATGGAGGAGTTCACTTCAGCAAGATGTGGGATAAAGCCATTATGGAGGAGATACACGACATCAATGCCAGGTTTTCAGAAAATGATGACCAGATGATGCGGTACCTCACCTATACCAAACAAGGGGAACGATGCGACCCCCGTACTGTGCTGAAGCGTGTTAACGCCAACGGTGAACAAATCAATAGCCTTCATGAGATGGTCGCAGAGCTAAGCGCCGTCTACACTGATTTCCGGGCATTTGTTCAGGGATTCCAACCCCCACCCCCCAGAAACCCAAAGTTTGAGCTTGCTCTTATTTTGTCAACTGTTCTCGCCCTAATTGCTTTCCTCGTCGCATTCGGCATGTCCATCAACAACTACATAGGGTGATTTTGTCTTATGTTCTCGCCCTAATTGCTTTCCTCCTCGCATTCGGCATGTCACATTGTATTAGCCTTATCATGTTGTCTATCTCCTTTTTTTTTGTAGTAGACTTTTCATGTTTTCTATCTACTTTTGCTCTGTAGTTGTCTATCTCCTTTTGATTAGGAACCTATATGCACTTTCAAACTTTTGTCCACCTACCTTTTGTTGTGACTATCAATATGGTTGTATGTATACCTTCAGTTTTTTTTGTCTAAAACCGTTCTTCATTTTCATTTCCAAAACCTATCTTTGATGATGTACTCATTTTCGGTTTTCTACCAAACTTTACTGATGGACAATTTGCACCCATGTATACTTGATGGGCATATTACAAGTTTTGTCTACCAATAGCATAGAGACTACATTTTACACATTTTTTGTTCAAAAGCAAACCATTGGCAGACATATTAAACTGAAACAACTTAAAACCACTGTTTTTACGGTTGTTACAAAAGACAACTGGAGGTAATAGGGTTCCTCATATGTTACATATCCAAAAAACTAGTTATGTTTTATGTCTACCATCTGTAGACAGTAAGTCCAAAAAACCACAAAAAGACTAGTCATGTTTATTGTCTACCATATGTAGACAGTAATGTCTTCCAAACCTTATGGTCACCCAACTACAAAAGAAACATGAACCTTTTCAACTTTTTTTCATATTAGCTGAGAACATGTTTTCCTGTTATGTCCCACCCCAAAGCATCTCCCACACTTGGCAGGTGTCTTTCGCTTCTTCCCCTGATTAGAAAAAAATGCGACTATTAGTTCACTAATACATACAAACATATAAAGACATCAATCTACCAACGACAACACACTTACTTTATGTTTTTCCCCCTGCGAAGGTATTCTTTTCTTCTTTGGCCTCCCACCCCCGCGTTTTGTTTTTGGTGGATCAGCAGCCTCTTCATGTACAGCCGCTGGGATGTCGCTGTCCCTTTCTTTTGGCACGGGCATTATGATTTCTGCATATTTTTTCCTCCACGGACCAACAAAGTAGCATTCAACAACCAGCGTATAGATATCGATTTGAAGCACTCCTCGGGCAGCCAAAGCGTGACAACATGGCACCTTTAAAACATCAAACACACGACAAGTGCATGTTTTTTTCTCCAAGTCCACTGTAAAAACAATACCTCGTCCATCGTTTACTTGATAAATCCACTGACTCGCTGATAGAACACGGTAGTCCACAGCATCTTTCAGGTGATCTATGAGGATTTCTTCTACTTCCGGTGTGCATCTTGTTTTCATTTTATTTGCCATTGTCCTCCGGCAGTAAAACCACCTCATCAACATTGCCCGGATAAACTCGACCATCGACACAATTGGGTAATCTACAGCAGTTTGCATCGCCGCATTCAACGACTCTGAGATGTTGCTACTCATTATGTTGTAACGATCTCCAAGGAAGTAGGATAGTGTCCAGTGTGGCAGTCCAATCTCTGTGAGATAAGTTATGCAAGCTGGTCTTCGGTTTTCTATTTCTCTCCACCAATACCGGAAATCTCCTATTGTGTATGCCCTCGCAGCTTTAGATACCACAGTAGCCAACCCTTCACAATGAAAATTGTGCTTCACGTTTCTAAATAGATGGACAGAACATGCACCATGTTGGGCCTTTGGATACACCCTACGTAACGCTGCATATATTGACGCATGTCTGTCAGACACAAAAACTAGGGCTTCTTCATCTAGAACAAACTTTTAAGATTCTCAAAGAACCACACCCATCCTCCTTCATTTTCCCCATCAACAACGCCAAATGCCAAGGGAAAAATTTGCATATTCCCATCTTGTCCACTAGCTGCAACCAAGCACCCTTTATACTTCCCTTTCATTGTTGTGCCATCAATTACAATGACCTTCCTCAAATATTGATATCCCGCAATGCAAGCTCCCAATGCAAAAAATAGGTACTTGAACAAAGCTTTTCTTTTTTTGTCCACCGTTGTGTGCATGGCAGTCATGGTCCCTGGGTTTGTTGACTTCAATAGGTGTAAATATGTTGACAGGAACCGATAACTCTCCTCCTCATTCCCTCGCGCATATGCCATTGCCAGCTCTTTAGCGTTCCATGCCTTCGTGTAAGATATTGTCATGTGTAATTCAGACAAACAAATATCAGGCAGCTCGCACGCTCGTGGTCCCTTCTTGCCATTTGCGAATTTTGCCTTTAGTAGATCTGCTAAAATTCTGGCAGTTGCTTTCTCTCCATACTTCGCCCTAGCACCCACATCACAAGTATGCTTCAATGTCAATGTCTTGATCTCCAAGTTTTGAGAATTTGCAAGGGTTGTTGCATATATTCTCCGCAGTTCTTGTCCACACAAGTTGCAATAACTCTTCCTGGAAATGACTTGCTGATCCGAAAACTGAACAGCCGGGTCATCGCATAAAGTGACAGCATTTTATGCATCTCTTTTTTGTTTGCAAATATACGTTCAACATATAATGCATCGGTTGCCATTTTCAGATCCATGTTCCTTTCTTCGTTCGGGCCTCCTCGCACATTGTCATGCACGGGAGGAGCATCATACATAAGATGAGGATCGTCTTCTCTTATAACTGCTCTGTTGCTACGCATACATGTCACCTGCTTGTTTCCTTGCTCAATCACCACCAACCCTTCATCCATTCCGTCAGTCACGTTGTCTCACACTGGTGGTGCATCCTCAAATATGGATGGATTGTATGGCACTACCGCTAGCCCGTGGACATCATCAACAACAACGTCCTCACCCCGTAACTGATCGTCTAGATCTATGCCAAGTCCAAAACCTATTGGTTCCATTGGCCTCTCTACCCCATCCTTAAAAGGATCCCAATCAGCCGGGTACTCTCTGTTAATCCTTTCACTCCATTCGTCAAAATTATAATCTGGTTCATCCTCACATATACCTTCTGATGTTGCCCCAACATCATCATCCTCTTCCATTTCAGTTTCCGGTGAACCATTTCCAGCAGACACTTCTCCCTTATCACCTGCTGTAATCGAACTCAGCTTCATCTTTTTACCAAGGTTCCCATGCTCTCCCAATCCTTTCCTCTTCCCATTCTTCTCCCCTAAGCTTCCATCATTTTGGCACCCGTGTTCTCTTTCCTTGTGGACCATTTCCAGTCGGTGGACTTCTTCAACATTCTTCAGATACTCTAAGAAAACTTCGTCGAAAACTTCATCCAAATTGGCACTTTCGTCCGCTAGACTCATAACTCCAAGCCCCGCCATATCGTTCTTATCTGGTTCAATTGACAACTCGTTCGCCTCACAGTTTTGTCTGTCACCGATGGACATAATGTCGTCCGTTCCGAAAGACACCATATTCTGTCCATTCTTTTGTCCACACATTATCGACAGTTCGAGATGTCCGTCTACAGCAACAGAACCCCCATTGTTCTCTTTCTCGATAGACAACATGCTTTGTCCTTCTTCTGCTGATACACCCTTTTCTTTGTTGATCGTAACGTACAGATACAGCCCCCCACCCTCTTCATTCTTCGCTTTATACTGCTCAAACTCAACTTCACTTCCAACAGAAACAGGGGGCATCTTACCTTGTGTGAAGACAACTGTTTCTCCTGGGTGCCAGAAGCTTAGCTCAATATTGCTCTCCTCAGGTTTTACCCCCAACAGCTCTATTATCTTTTCCTTCACTCCTGCGAACGTTGTCTCTCTGCCGATAGACAAAAATCTGGCCATTTGCCCACGGCAGACAACAAACTTCCACACTCCCATGTCTGAACATGTCCACTCACCCACAAGCAGACACACTCTCCCGTCCATCTGCATCAACATTTACCACATTCAATACTAACAACAACATTCTCTCCCACCAACAACATTCTCTACCGACAGACCAAAATAAATGTGAAAGTACATGTTTCATTGTCTGAAACCATATTAAATGTGAAGACATACCTCCGATTCTCCGACCACAATTTACTCTTCTTTGTCGTCGCCAATCTCTTTCTCTAGATCTGTTTACTCTTATCTCTAACTACTTTTCTCTTCATTAACAACAATTAATTAATTTAATTTACCCCATAAACAACTACAGAACCAAGCCGCTGCTATTAATGCCAGTCCCATCGGTCATTAATGTCGACCAAACCTTCAAAATTTTCTTCCTCTTTCAATTCTCCCGCATGCAAATTCCGCAAACAAAAAGCCAAGGCTATTTTAGTCTTATCGCACCTCCCCCTCATATGCGAAAATGGCATTTTTAGAAGAAAAAACAAAAATGGCATTTTTGAGAAATTTTTGTGAAAAATGGCATTTCTAGCTAAAATCCCTTTCTGTTTTATCCCCTAATCATTATATATTTTAGATAATGGATTTCACAAAACTGTAAATTGTTACAAACTCGAGGCTCGATTGTTACGTATACCCGAGTTTTTAACACACACGACACCTTTTTAGGTCGTTGATAAACCTCAGACATGAAAGCAGAATGAAATTTGTCGACTTGAAAGTTTATCTATAAGACCATACACAGTTACAAACTTTAATCAGTACTCTTAAACTAGTTTACAAATTTCGCTTAATATCTTATTATATAAATCTTAGTTCTCAAAGTTAGTAGTGACACATATCAGTTTAACGATCAGAGATCAAAGTTAAAAATTCACCAGATCGTGATACGTGTCAATTTTAACAATTAAATATCAAACCAGATCGTGACACGTGTTAGTTTTAACGATCAGAGATCAAAGTTAAAAATTCACCAGATCGTGATACGTGTCAATTTTAACAATTAAATATCAAACCAGATCGTGACACGTGTTAGTTTTAACGATCAGAGATCAAAGTTAAAAAATCACCGGATCGTGACACATATTTTAACGTTTAAATATCAAAGTTAGTAACTCATTAGATCGTGACCAATGTTTTCACGACCGGACCGGAAGGCAAACCGGACTGCCTTCTGGGTCACCGGGTTCGACCGCGGGTCAATTGGTTATGATTTGTTTACTATATTTAATTATTTGTAGAAATTATATAGTTTTATAAAATACTTAAATAAAAATAATCATACCATAGTTAACAAATTATGAAATCTAAAAATAAAAATAAAGTGAATAAACCTTTTGAATAAATAAAAAACACTAAGTAAAATATCATCAATGAAATATATTAAAGAACATCACGAATTCACAACAACCAATCTTGGTTGTCTCTATCACCATTCCCTTCGTGTTCTTCAGGTGGCAAAGCGAAGTCTTCATCAAAATCTGAAACATCTAAAAATCACATAGTTGAATCAATATATTATAGACAACTAAAAGAAAATTCAAAAAATGAAATGGACAATAATAAAGATACCATTAGACTTTTCAGGGTTTGTTTCTTCATGATCTTTGGGATATTCCTCAGCAAGAGCATTCTCTAATTCATCATATTCAAGTTCACCTGCTTCTTCTTCTTCAACGATCCAAAACTCTGTTTTATCAATAGATTCGTAGTCAACAGGATCATATGATCTTTTTCTTTTTGACCTGTACATGTAAAACATGTATAACTTGTTACAAACTAAGCTAAAAAGACAATTTTTATTTCATGATAGTATAATACTCACCTTTGTTGCAAACGTAAATTGTAGTGAACAAAGACGAGATCATTAAGTCGTTGATGCTCTAATCTATTCCTCTTTTGGTATGAATCCGCTCAAACACACTCCAATTGCGCTCACATCCAGATGAAGAAGCAGTTTGACTAAGAATTCTTATTGCTAACTTTTGCAAATTAGGAGCATCATAACCAAAATATCTCCACCATTCATCTAAAATATCAAATATATTATATCAGACTACTTTATATATATATATATATATATATATATATATTATATGCAAGTCAATTCCACGTTTAATAACTTACCTGGCTGAGATGTTTTGCTGCAAGTAAGAGCCATATCAGGAGAAAAGCTGCCTTCACGTTCTCTATAAAACCTAAGCTCTTGAACGAGCTTCGTTTTGCTATTCTCTGTTTGCTTCCCAATTAAGCTCATCAACCCACTCATAACTTCAGGCTTCTCAGAAACTGAAGTTTGGTCATACATGAAAGCCGGGTTCAAATAGTACGCTGCAGCATGAAGATCATGGCGTAACATACGATCCCATCTTCTATCAATGATGTTTGTATAAGGCTGGTAAAGAGGTTTTCTTTTTCTGAACATCGTTTTAATTCCTAGTCTTGCTCGATACATCCCTTCATACACATATGGCAAAGAAGGCTTCTCATCAGCATCACAAATGCGTAACAATCGAATGATAGGAGTCATAATCTTGAAGATTATCAAGCATTCATTCCACATTCGCTCATCCAAAATAATCAATTTAGCTTCCTTTGCTTTAGACGTCTTGAAAAGCTGCTTGAGTTCAGCATCTGTACTTGTAACCAAAGCTTGTAGATCTTCTTTATGTTGATAGAGACTTTGTAGAGCAATGAAAGTTGTAGCAAAACGTGTTTCTCCAGATCGAATGATCTCTCTCCAACCAGGTCTTTTTCTGACCCAATTTAAAGTTGACTTATGGTTGTAAACAAAAATGGTTACCTTAGACATACGGTGAGCTAAATTGTGAACAGAAGGTAGTTTTGTCACATCTTCCAAAATCAGATTGATACAATGAGCTGCACATGGAGACCAAGCAATGGTGGGAAACTTTTCAGCGAGAAGCTTTCCAGCAGCTTTGTAGTTGGGTGCACTATCAGTTACAAAATGAACTACATTTTCTGAACCGACCATACCCACAAGTTCAGCAAACAAGTTGCATAAATTCTCAGCACTTGCATAGATATCAGAAGCATCAACTGACTTGAGAAATGTAATTCCTTTAGGACAATAAACTAAGAAATTAACCAGCGGTCTTTGTCTTGTGTCCTTCCATCCATCTGCCATAAGAGTACATCCAGTAGTAGCCCAAGTATTCCTAAACTTATCAATGATCAAAAAAACTTGCACCTTAGCATCACGCAACAATCCAACACGTAGAGCATGGTATGAAGGCCCCACATATCCATGACCCATACTTGCTACCTTATTCATCATAGGCTGGAAAAGTGGAGAATTCACAGCATTCATTGGATACAAGCATCATAAAACCACAATGCAACAGACAGGTCCACATCATGTATTCTCTCTTTACTTTGCATACACGCTTTTATAGTAGGTTGGGTCGGATCATGCACACCTCTTTTAAAGTATTCATGTAGATCAATACTTTTTTTTCTTCCTCTTTTGACTTGGACGAACATCACCTTCGATATCATCTCCATCACCATCTTGAATTTCAGGACCGTCGTTCATATCATCCAAAACAGTCTGCTTCTTCTTCTTGTTCTCAATTTCTTTTAATGCGTTCAATATCTTAAATCGCACATCTCCTGGAATCTGCGAACACGCATCTGTATTCCCTTTCACGCCAGCAATATGTTGTTTCATCCTATTAATTCCACCTCCTAATTTTTTTTTGTCACAAAATGAGCATTCCAAAACCGTTTTCCCTCTTGAATCAGTTGATTTAATCACATAGGACCAAGCTATATCACTTTTTCCTCGGAGTGAACGGTTTGCGGCTGCTATTTCTTCATAGTCTTCCTCTGTTTCCATTACTTGTAAAATACACGAAAGAAGAAGAAAAAAACAGATTTCAGACATAATACAATAACAGATTCTTAAAGGATGCACAACACATAAGGATCAGTTATTTATAATACAATTATATGACGTAATCGATGATGAATTGATGATTAACTATGATAGTTTAATACTATATTTGATTATGCATATTAAAAAACAGAGCCACGATCGTGAAAAAGTATTATGCTAATGTCGAAAATCTAGTAATGATGGAGATCACAAACAAAAAAAATCAAAATAAAAGAGAGAATGAAAACCAACCGTTTGCTGTGAGAGGAGGAGATGAGGACGGTCAGAGAAGATGAAGCGAAGAGCGACCAGAGGTTAGTGAACTGAAAGTCTGAAACCCTATATTTAGTCTACAAAATCTAAATCGAATAGATATTCTTGAACCGTAACTCAGCCGGTCCGGTCCGGTCCGGGTCACCGGGTCGCCGGTTTATAGCGGTTTTTTGTGGGTTTTACCGGTTTTATGATCTCCGGTTGTTAGCAGTAGACCCAAACCGGAGAACTGTCTGGGTCGCGGGTCAACCAGTCGAACCGGCCGGTCCGGTCCGGTCGTCAAAACATTGATCGTGACATGTGTCAATTTTAACGATCAAAGTTAGTAACTCATTAGATCGTGACATGTGTCAATTTTTGGTAAAACGAAGAATAAGATAATTGTAATCTTATTATATTAAAAACAAATTTTGTTAATCCTAAAAATAAAATAATTGTAAATACACCCCTCTATATCTTATTATATAATGTATGATTTCAAAAGTTGCTAATTCATAAGATCGCGACATGTGTCAAAATCTTATTATGTTGTAGATTATTAAAATAATAATTAAAAATTATATTAAATTATACAATTTTGTAATTTTAAAGAAAAATGAATCGTCTACGTTATATTGATTTCCTTGGCCTAATCTTAAAAAAAAAAGAATTTATCCTAAAAATTTTACAATAATTAAACTTATACAAAATAATCATACGTTATATTGAATTCTTTGGCCTAATCTTAAAAGAAAAAGAATTTAAATATAAAAATATGTATTCTCTCAGATCTTTGTTATATATATAGAGAGGAATACGTCATTCCAATGTATCAAACTCAATTAGAATTTTCAAACATGAGCACTACATATGGAAACCAAAACTGTGAAAATAACGAAAAGTCAGCCAAGAAAAGGAATAGAGAACCATTATGAATAATGATCAGATTGTTATGATGGAGAAGGCGCTTACCGATGAACCTCATATGCGACTGAAACTAGCTACACTTCAGGTAGGACTGGGCACGGGACGAGTACCCTTGAATTTTCTCATACTCTTTACCCGACCCGACCCTAACGGGTAATAGAAAAAAATTACTCGTACTCGACACTTAAATAACGGGTACCCGGAAAAATGGGTACCCGGAAAAAAATAGTTGACCCTTTAAATACCCGACCCTTTACCCTTACCAGGATAAATGAATATCCGATAAAAAAATTGTCAATAATCGTAATAATAATTTCATATTCCAAAATCCGAAAAGGAAAAATTCATAAATGTATGCAACATATAAGTTCAAAAATTAGAAAATTACAAACTTAAAAAATAAAAATAAAATATTAATTCAATTGGGCGTCGTATATATCATTTCAGTTAGACTAAGTTTAACTTAGGCTTTAACTTTAACTCTATAATATATTTATAAATTAATAATAAATAATAATAATATAAAATATTAAAGGGTATTTACGGGTCGAGTAACAAAACGGGTAAAGGGACGAGTAACGGGACGGGTATTGAAAACTAAACTAATACCCTATACTCGTCCCTTACTCACGGGTAATATAATTATAATACCCTTTACTCAACCCTAAAGCTGCGGGTACTCTTTTTTCGGGACGGGTACGAGCCGAGTAACGGGTCGAATACGGGTAATGGGTATTAGTGCCCAGGCCTAACTTCAGGCATGGGTCGACAAACTAATTCAATGTGTAAGTATAAACTCATATTCAGCTTCACATACATATTTTTTCATAATTGACTAATATTATTTAACAAAATATAGGGACTCCAGCTTACAACTATGCAGCTAAGAAAATGGTAACAACTTTTAATTTTTAACTTTTAATATATCTTGCAAGCGAATCTAACAGATATCTTACGCTTCTTATATTATATGTGTTTTTTCAATTAGATTTTGACATGTATATACAAAAAAAACAGTTTATTAAGCATGTATTAATAATCAATAAATAGTGAATAACCAATCTTAAAAAATAACATAAGTTATGTCAAAAGAATCATAATTTTTGAAACATAATAGGAACAACTAATTAAGAAAACAACATTAAATCTACATAAAATTTACATGTTTATATCAAAAGCTTTAATCTTTGATTTTTTTTTTTCTGATATAATTTTGCCGATATATTTTGGGTCTTTTATTCCTGCGGGCTCTTCAATGGAAGCTATCATATGCAATGAAATGGAATCAAAGTATATAAAGCCCGCTAAATTAATCGAGGATGGAGACACTGATGGAGGTTCCAAAAGTAATTTTACGGTTAGTAGCGTTATAAGTTTCAAAGATTAGTCGGTGGTTGGTGTATTTGGTAGCGATTTTGTAATTTGCAAAGTTGGAACGATAAACCGTTTTAAAATTGGTATCAAACCTGATTTAGGTGGTTTTCTATCGAATTTGGTTCGTAAACCGTTTAAATCCAGGTATATAGAGAAATATATGAGAACTTTTGATTCGGTTAGAAATAAGTTGAGAACTTATGATTCGAGATTATTTGAGATGAGGTCATAGTTCTAAGTAGTTTTGGTACAATGTGATACTTCTGAGGAGTAAATAAGGAATCGATCCTTAACGTGATTATGACATATATCATGTTTTGGATTGTTTATAAAGTTTTAATTTTGTATATTTGAATTATCTAAGGTTTTATATATACCATCATGATTATAATATTCAAATTTGTTTTTTTATTATGTGATATTAACTTTCTTTCAATTTCTCAACTTTAATTGGGTTGGTCATAAAATCATTGTAATAGAGTAGATAATTTTCACCAGTTGTTCATTCAAAATATCTTTGGAGTAAAAAAAGTTAATGGTTAAAGAAATTATGTCACAATACAATTTTAGTAATTATAAGAACAATATTTATACCAAGAAACATAAAATTTGTTTAATTTGTTTAAAATACATTTTATAGGTAGTGATAAAGAGCATACTTTAACAATAAAATAATTTAGGGTTTAAGAGCATATTTTTAATGGTGAAACATACAGTAAAATTGTATGTGATTACTAAATTATATGTTGTTTTGATGAATTATTTGCATGTAAAATATTTTGTAATAAGTTGTGAAACATTTTTGAAATTTGACAGTAATAATATTTTTAATGATGAGTATTTGGCAAAAGTTTTGGTAGGGGTATAATTTAGCTTTAGATTATTGTAATAATTGTTATAATATATTAAAAATATAAAAATATAAATAAGTGTATGACGGTAAATACAAATATGATTTTGGTGGGATATAATTTAGCTTTATATTATTGTAATAATTGTTATAATATATAAAAAAAATATAAATAAATGTATGAAGGTAAATACAAATATGATTTTTTCTATAACTAAAAAATTATTTATATATTTACTTCAAGAAATAAAATTTCTTTTTATATTTTTAAAAAATCTTATTATATAAAGTTGGGTTTTGAAAGTTAGCCATTAACAAGATTTTGACATGTGTCAAGTTATCAATCTCAGATTTTGACATGTGTAAAAGTTAATATTTAATAGGAAAATTTTGATTAAAAGAAAAATAAAATATTTTATTTTAAAAAATATTAATAATGTGAAAAGATAATTATCAAAATTACAGAATTAATATAAAAAGTACAAAGTTTTTAGAATTAATTATAAGGAGATTTTATATATATATATATTTCATAAAATTCAAAATTATAATATTATTTACTTATTTTTAATTTTAAGTTATTAATTCGACAAAAAATATAGAAAAAGGGATTAAGGAAATATATAGTTAATTATTAATTCTAAATTTTGTAAATACTCACTTTGATATAAATATAGATTGTCTCATATTTAAATAATTTATTCAAAAACACTCCTTTCAACTTTGTTTAATTGGGAAATTTTTTTAATGGGAAGGTAAATTTTTCTTATTTTATTAAATCAAAATTTTCTCTTGCTTTCTACTTTTTCAGTTTGGAATAGGTAAGACTAATATGTTGACCCAAAAAAAAAGATTAATATATGTGTCTTTTTTTCCTAATACTGTATTTTAAAATTTATTGTAGTATTTTTAGATTGTTTTCTTTAATTTATATTTTAATCTTTGAATTATTTGGGATTCATATATTACCATGCTTATAATTCTCAATTGTGTCTTTAATTATGCCAAATTAATTTTCTTCTAATTTCTCAACCTTGATTGGTTGGTCATAAGCCCTTCTTTTTTTTGCAAACATAATTGTTACCATTATTCATTCAATCCCAAAGGAAGATAATGAGCATAAGCTCATCAACCTAATAAATGGATAAAATAAGCTAATCAAACACAAGCGTACAACAATCATAGATAGATAGATTGGAAAAACATAAATCGTTCTTGATAGATCCAGAGGAGCTCAAAGACTCTGACGCCCTGGTTTACGGAAAGGTTTAAAAGAATTGATTTGACCACATACGTCACCAAAATGCACTAATTTTTCAGTCAAGGGTCCTGAGAGAACTTAATGATGGGTGACCTTCTTGGAAGTGATTGTCAGAACTGTGCGAGTGAGGACAAAACAGAGGAAAATATCATTTGTTGATTTGTAAGGTCGGTAAACAAGTTTTTCAAGCCTCCCGGACGTAACAAACCGGCCATCAAATATGGATGGGTCCACGAGCCGAGAATACATGTAGGGCCTACTTAGGAAGGTGGACCCATGGAGTGAGAGTGGACATGGATTCACTAAGCAAGGTGGCGGTTGAGCATTGCAGCGAAAGAGGCTACATCATGGTGTGACAAATACACTTCCACGAATACATTGGGAAATTTAACATTAGTTACTATCAAAAGATTTTATGACGTTAGAAAAAGATTTTTACTTTCATTGGTTGTCGGAAAAGCCTTTTTGAGATAGCAAAAAGACGTGAACATTTTCTCTCCACACAGGAGGAGGACAGAGCCGAGGTTCTCTCTATGGTGGAGAAAGTTGGACATAAGGTTATCTACCCAAGGGAGTAAGGTGGAGGAGGTTGGACGCAAGGTTATCTCCTCAAGGGAGCATATGTTCTCTACATGGTGGAGGAGGTTGGACGCAAGGTTCTCTCCATAAGGGATGAAGGCAGAGCCGAGGTTTTTTCCATGGCGGTCATACATTATTGTGATGATACATCATTGATTTGTATATTATGTTATCAATAAACATATTAAGCCAACTATTTTACTTTCAATTTGGCATAGTTACTATCACAAATACATTGGGAAATTTAATATTAGTTACTATCAAAAGATTTTGTGACATTAGAAAAAGGTTTTTACTTTTATTGGTTGTCAGAACAATCCATTTGAGATAGCAAAAAGCCGTGAACATGTTCTCTCCACATAGGAGGAGGGCAGAGCCGAGATTCTCTCTATGGTGGAGAAGGTTGGACACAAGGTTATCTCCCCAAGGGAGGAATGTGGAGGAGGTTGGACGCAAGGTTATCTCCCCAAGGGAGAAGGCGGAGCCAAGGTTCTCTCTATTGTGGAGGAGATTGGACGGAAGGTTCTCTCCATAAAGGATGAGGACAGAGCCCAGGTTTTCTCCATGGTGGTCATACATTATTGTGATGATACATCATTGATTAGTATATTATATAATATATTTTTTATTCAAAATGTTTTTTGAGCCAACAATTTTAGTAATTAAAAAACTATGCAGAAGTAAAAGTAAAATAGTTGACTTAATGTATTCATATAGACATTTTCTTGGTGGTGATAAAGAATATATTTGTAACATAGAGTATATTTAGCTGTAAAAAAAGACACTTTTAATAGTAATATACATAAAAGATTTGTAAATGAATATTACTATAACAAAATAAAATTTATAAATAACATACAACACATTTTAATATTTTTTTTTAAATTTAATTTAATTTATAAACTTTAAACCCATACATCGGGCGAGTCCTCATCTAGTTGTTTAGGATTTAGGATTTATTCTCTTCAACAATCTCAATGCCCGCACACTTATCTAGTGTATCTAGTAAAGTAATGATTACTTATTGATACCACAAGTAGGACAACACTCAAAACTATCTTGCCATGGGAACCACCGTGGTGTCCAAGCTAGCGTTCCTTTCTTGAGATTCCAAGCCTCGGTTCGTACTTATCCCTGAGTTTTCACACAAAATACACTCCTTTAGCTCGTTAATAACCTGAGACATAGATGGTCGTTTTGAGGAAGAAGGATTCGAGCATGACATTGCGAGCTCAAGAGCTCTCCAAGCAGAATTAACGTCATAATCATTGCCAAGGTTTGGATCCATGATATCAAGAATATCTCCTTTGGTGATCTGAAAGCCAACCCATTGTGTTATGTGAGAATATTCAGAGGTTTGATTAATCACAGGTTGGTTTGTGATCATCTCCAATAACACGATCCCGAAACTGTAGACATCACTCTTCTCACCCAATCTACCTGAATGGTTATATCTGCAAGACAACAACATGGTATATACTTATTAAACATTGAAGAAGGAATAAAGTTTCAGAACAAGTGTTTGTGTATGTGTGTATATGAAAACTAATAACACTTACTCGGGATCAAGGTATCCAAGAGTACCAGCAATAGCTGTTGCATCCTGAGCTTCGCCTCCACCTTGGAAAGATCTTGAGAGTCCAAAATCAGCGAGTTTGGCCTTGAAATTCTCGTCCAGCAATATGTTGGCAGTTTTGACATCTCTATGAACCATCGGAGGTTTGCAGCCAATATGTAAGTACTCCAACCCTATGCAATTGAGTCATCTATATCAACTTATTTGCCATAAACCTCATTAAATTTTGACATCTTGTCCTACAGATTTTAACTTAGTACGAACCTAGTGCTGCTTCCAAAGCTACTCGTAGTCGAGTACTCCAGTTGATAATGGATCCACATCCTTTTCCTGTATGTTAGATTGTTAGATGTTAGATTGTTAGATGTTAGATCCATTCAAGTTTTATGTGTTTCATGAGCTATTGCTACACGTGGAATCACTACAAGACATATCACCTGACAAATGTTGTTTTAAGTCTCCATTGGGCAGAAACTCATAGATGAGGGCCAAGTGATCTCCGTCATAGCAATACCCAACCAGGCTCACCAAATTTGTATGGTGCACTCTCATAAGAAGATCAACCTAAAGTAACATTCATGTCAAGAAAATCTTGAAATGCATAAACACATGATAGTTTAGTTGGCAAGATTAGAGAACTATCAATACCTCTGCGTTGAACTCCTTATAGCCCTGAGTTGAAGATTGAGAGAGTACTTTAACGGCCACTTGTTCAGAACCATTTACAGAACCGTGATACACCATGCCAAACCCTCCTTTACCTAAAACTCTTTGGAAGTTGTTAGTCATTTTGACGACTTCTGAATATGTGAACCTTCTGCTGCTCTTATTAGCAAATGTAACATTCACCGCTGATGTTCCCGGTAGTAGGTGTAGACCTGTACATCAGAATAACGATGGATGGTATCGTATTCAAAATTTTATATCTGTATCTCTTCTTTAAATGCAACAAATTAAGTAACGACATTCACAAGATTTGATAAGGTTTCTTATTTGATGTCTCTTTTGCAAGTACCTTCTACAACCGTTGACTTTTTCTTTCTGATTACAAGAAAAATAACCAGTACAGCAATGACAATGGCTGCAACAACAACTGATGCAACAACAATTGCCAAAGGAAATTTCTTCTTAGGTGGTTTTGTACATGAGTCAGAGACACAATGAAGCCCTGGGTTTCCTTCAACACTAGAACAAGATGAGAGTTGTTCAAGACATTAAATGCACAAAAGGTTCTTAAATAATAACTAAGAGAATTTCAAAAGTATAGGTAGAACGTTCGTTTCTTACGATAGCTCTAGTCCTTCCTTTTGAAGAGCTTCAGGAATTGAACCATTAAGATTGTTTCCGCTTAAGTTTCTGTTAAAAAACGACCATGATCTGAGTTGGAATCTGAGAAGCAAATATAATATATACATGTTGAGAGAAACTTACATGACCGTCAACGATTCTATATTGCCTAGAAACTCCGGCACTCCTCCACTCAGTTTATTATTAGACAAATCCCTAATGGTTAGCAAGATAGAATTAATAAAGAAACGAAAGTTTCTCCAATTTATTTCAAGACATATGATAACAATTTTGTCGCCTCTTAACAATGGTAAAATACTTACAGTTTTTCTAGTTTTGTAAGATTTTGAATGGCAGCTGCTATGGTTCCAGTTAAACCAGTAGAAGACAAGTCTCTGGTGATATGTTAAAAACCACATTAATAAAAATCTTAATGACCATACGATTACTAGCACATTGTAAAGAATGTGTGTGCACTAGTAGTGAAATCAGGACTTACAAAGAAGTGATTCTTGGTGGTGTGGAGTTATCTGTGTTGCTGCAGTTTAAACCAGCCCACATAAGGTGTTGAGGGACACATGGATCACCTTGCCAGTTTATTTTATTCAATTTATAGGCGTCTCTGATATTGTTTATAGCAACCACTAACATTAAAAAAAAAAAAAAAAACAATAAATTGTCTTGAGTAATTTATATGTGCGTGATTAAGTTGTGTTGAAAGACACTGAAAACATACCGTCGCTTTCATCTGTCTCGGACTGTGGAAACTGAATAACTGTGTAGACCTCAAGAGCGTTAAGTAGAGGCGGAAGAGTTGATCTGCCGGTTCGTATCAGCTGAAACTTACATTTTCCTTCATCACAAATCCTTGGAGACTTGCTCTCGCTAGTAACTTCTTAGGAATTACAGGTTCAGTCGACATAACTTCACCATTCCATACCATGTTGAATTCTCTGGTTTCATTAGTCCGCAACTCCTGGATCTCAGCAAAGTGTCTATACACGTAATATTGGTCGTTAGGATTATCTAAATTAGTCCATTCAATCGTCAGTGGCTCACTGGCATTAGTAGGCATGGCAGCAGTTGCAAGTGCGTCTTTTGGTGGATCATAGTCGTTAATATTTCCCACATTGCTAGTGGTGTTTACATGGGTCCAATCTTTCTGAAAGTACGCACTCCATTGGCGATCATAGACATCGTCCGGGTACCTGAGGATGGGAACCCATGTTAAAATCATTTTTGATAAGATCATTTTTGTTGGCGCTTGAACCCATGTTATTGTTAATTGATTAGTTGTCTAAAAAAACTTGGATACATGTTTCATTTCTATTTGCAAGTGTTGAGGATTGACTAGTCCTTTCTTTAACAGATGAGAAACAGAGCAACAAGAAACATAGCATAACGGAGGTATCTAAAACAGAGCATAAAGAAGAGAAAATGCTCAGGCTCAGTTGAAGTTAGGGTACCTTATGTGAGTCTGTTGTGACTCGCTAAGATATCTTCGCATGCACAATTTCAGAGAACCAGACTTGGTGATATAAGAATCAGTTCCCATGGGCCGTATTTCCAAGGCTGAGATCATTGGGATACTTTCCCCAGTCTTAACAAGACAAATCTGCAAATTGTTTGATGTTGGAATGTGCAAGATCTCAGGACGTGAACCATTCACTTGCTTTTGCAAATCTATAGTGGCCCATAGATTCGGTCCAAGATACAGATCAAACTTGGGGCCATTGTCAAGACCATCATAGTTTCCATATATAAACCTAGCCCTGATCAGAAGCTTTCTTCCCTTCTCAACCTTTAGATTGTAGCAGTTCCGTGTTCCTTCTGGAAAATATCTCAGCGTCTCGTATGGCTTCAGCAAGTTCCTCGGACCTGCTTGGATATTACCAGTTTTTCCACTCTGGATGAACTTTGAGTCCGACTCGAACTCTAATCCAAGTGATGTATCTTTATAAGGAGACAGTTCACTCGCGGATAATCCGCAGTCCAAACTGATAAACCCTGTTACATAAATGATAAAAGTGATCGTTTAAAAAACAAGCTAAGTATTAAAGCTTTAACGAGAAGGTGAAGAAAAACAATAATACCTTGTTGGCTCTGAACTCGAGCAAGATGACTGATGGCCAAATTTGCAATTAGCACGAACAAAAAAAGCTCTAGAGATCTCTCCATACTCTCTCTCTCTCACTTCCCAAGGATAAAACAAGAAGACCACTGGCTATACTCTGTGTAAGATAAACAGAGAATATATATAAGCTAAAAAGAAAGACTTCGTCAAGTCAATGTGTTTTGTTTTTTGTAGTGTGCAACTCCCCCATGCAACACGGAGAAGAAGAGTAAGAGGATACTAATCCAACATCAACTTGCCTTTTGTTACTTCCAAGAAATCTTCAATGGTGAAAATGAGTATTGTGTTTTCTAATGCAGCTTCACCAAGGGAAAAGAAGATGAGGGTTAAGACTTAAGAGGACAACAATGCCCCAAATTCATGGAAACTAAGGAGCCACACCAAGAAGCACGTTAAGCAATAAAATTGACACATTATATATGACGAGTCCAACAAGAATGTACCTTTCATGGAAACTAATTCAGTAATTTGTGACTTTCTTAATTAAGTTTAACTTAGGTTATTACTTACATTAGCCTCTAATTATTCTATAGAGGAGTGTCACATTCAATAGTATCAGACAATCAGCACGAAGAAATCATAACGCAATGGCAAAGACAAACCTGTTCAGGTAACCCACAGAGCACAGTCTGAAAGAAATCTAGGTCTTTCATCTATCTCAGTTGGTTTCGGCGAGTCGGCGAATGAGAATGATAATCAATCTCCGGTGTTCTACGACGGCGAAAACCTCCCGTCGAGAGAGAAAGTGAGTGTTTCTTTCCCATCAGCAGTTCCCGGCGGTGAGACCTTTCCCCAGTGATCAACGAATTGAAGCGGTGGGATCGCAACCATCCACAAAACTGTTAAAAGTCAAATCTTTTTGGGCCATTGGGCTTGGCCCATTCTATTTTGTTAAGGATCTCACCTGTTTCTAATGTTTTTTTCTTTTTTCTTTTCTTATGTGAAATTATTGTCTGTACGGCCAATAGGCCCAATACACACATACAACGAATGAAAACATCACTAAATAACAGAGAATATGATCTTATACGAGACAAATCACAAGACAAATCTTAAACGAGTTTGATGTTGGAACATGAAATATCTCTGTCCGTGTACCATTCACAAATGAAGAAACCAAATGAACAGAGAAAACGATCTGAATATATCAATGATCAATGAGAGCATAATGAAATTTGTCAGACTTCGAGTTTATCTATAAGAATAAAACCATACACAGCTACTAACTTTAATCAGTACTCTTTAACTAGTTTACAAATTCTGCTTAGTATGTAACTAGTTAAGTATTGATTACTTATTAATACCACAAGTAGGACAACACTCAAAACTATCTTGCCATGGGAACCACCGTGGTGTCCAAGCTAACGTTCATTCCTTGAGGTTCCAACCCTCGATTGTTATGTATCCTTGGGTTTTCACACACAATACACTCTTTTAGCTCTTGAATAACCTGAGACATGGATGGTCGTTTTGAGGAAACAGGATTCGCGCATGACATTGCCAGTTCAAGAGCTCTCCAGGCAGAATTATAGTCATAATCCTTGCGAAGGTTCGGATCCATAATCTCAATAATATCACATCGGTTAACCATAAAGGCAACCCATTGTGTTATGTGAGAATTTTCAGAGGTTTGTTTAAACACAGGTTGGTTTGTGATCATCTCCAATAAAACGATCCCGAAACTGTAGACATCACTCTTCTCACCCAATCGACCTGAATGGTTATATCTGTAAGACAACAACATGGAAACATCAAAGAAAGAAATTTTTTTTTTAAGAACAAGTACATATGAAAACTAATAACACTTACTCGGGATCAAGGTATCCAGGGGTACCGGCAATCACCGTCGAGTGCTGAGATTCGCCTCCACCTTGAAAAGATCTTGAGAGACCAAAATCAGCGAGTTTGGCCTTGAAATTATCGTCAAGCAATATGTTGGCAGTTTTGACATCTCTATGAACCATTGGCTGTTTGCATCCAATATGCAAGTACTCCAAACCTATGCAATGGTGAATGGAGTCATCTATATCTACTTATTTCTGTAAAACGTACCAATTTTATCGATAACTTATCCTATGATTTTTAACTTAGTACGGACCTAGTGCTGCCTCCAAAGCTATTTGTAACCGAGTACTCCAGTTGATGATAAATCTACCTCCTTTCCCTGTATATTAGATCCATTCAAGTTTTTTTGAGTTTCATGAGCTACTGCTACACTTGAAATAACTATTAAAAAATCACCTGACAAATGTTGTTTTAAGTCTCCATGAGGAAGAAACTCATAGATGAGGGCTAAGTGATCTCCTTCATAGCAATACCCAACGAGGCTCACCAGATTTGTATGGTGCACCCTCAGAAGAAGATCAACCTAAGGTAAGAGCAAAACTCATGTCAATAAACTCCTTTTTTTTTGTGCAAAACTCATGTCAATAAACTCCTTTTTAATAGTTTAGTTGAGAAAGATTACAGATCTATGAATATACCTCTGCGTTGAACTCCTTATACCCTTGAGTTGAAGATTGAGAGAGTACTTTAACGGCCACTTGTTCAGAACCATTTACAGTACCATGATACACCATGCCGAACCCTCCTTTTACCTAAAGCTCTTTGGAAGTTATTTGTCATTTGGAGGACCTCTGAATATGTGAACCTTTTGCTGTTCTTATTAGCAAATGTAACTTCCTCAGTTGGTGTCCTCGGTGGCAGGTTGAGATCTGCAGTACATCAGAATAAGGATGTTATCATTTTTTTTTTGTTGTATATATATCTACATTTAATGTAGGACGACATTCACAGGATTTTTCAAGTTTTCTTATTTGAAATCTCTCTTGTGAGTACCTTTCACAACTGTTGGCTTTTTCCTTCTGAGTACAAGAAAAAGAACCAAAATGACAACTGATGCAACAATTGCCACAGGAACTGATACAACAATCGCCATAGGATATTTCTTCGTAGGTGGTTTTCTACATGAATCGGAAAGACAAAGCCTTGGGTTTCCTTCAACACTGCAATAAAGAAAAGGGAGAGTTGTTTATGATATTTAACGCACAAAAGGGTCGTCGTAGAAAAATATTTGAGAAAATTTCAAAGCTTTGTAGAAAGATTCTTACGATAGCTCTACTCCTTTCTTCTGAAGGGATTGAGGAATCGAACCATTAAGATTGTTCCAGCTTAAGTTTCTGTTTAAAACGACTATGATCTGAGTTGAATTTTTTAAAAGCATTAGAATATATATTGAGAGAAACTTACATGACCGACAAAGATTCCATGTTGCCTAGAAACTCTGGCACTCCTCCAGACAAGTTATTATTTGATAAGTCCCTAATGTTAGCAAGAGAGAATTTAAGACATGAAGGTTTGTCAACAAAATGTATTCCCATCCATATAATAGCAATTCTCGCTTCTGATTTACACCAGTAATACTTACAGTGTTTCAAGTTGTGTAAGACTTTGAATGGCAGCTGCTATAGTCCCATTTAAACCACTTGAAGATAAGTTTCTAGTGACATGTTAAAAATCACATTTAAAGTGTTACTATCAAATCTTGAAGAGTGTGCGTGCACGAACTGAGTACTAGTGTGAACTTACAAAGAAGTGATTCTTGGTGGTGTGGAGATATCAGTGTTGCGGCAGTTTAAACCATACCACCTAAGCTGTTGAGGGACGCATGGATCACCTTGCCAGTTGATTCTACTTAATGAATAGGTTTCTGCGAGTTTATTTATAGCACTCACTGACATAAGAAAAAAGAAAAGGGGATTTTAATGTCTTGAGAACTCCATTGTGTTATCTTTTTTTTTTTAACTAACGTTAAAAAGCATAGACCTTATACGCATAAACTGGATAATTAGAAAGTCGCATACCGTCGCTTTCATCTGTTTCGGACTGCGGAAACTGAATAACTGTGTAGACTTCAAAAGCATTAAGTAGAGGTGGAAGAGTTGACTTGTTGGTTCTTATCAGCTGAAAAATGCATTTCCCTCCTATACAAGTTCTCCCCCACTGGCTTAAGATAGTTGTTGTAGTTCTCCTTTTTGGAACTAGAGGACCATAAGGAGTATCTCCATTCCATATCAAGTTGAACTCCCTGGTTTCATTTGCCTGCAAGTCTTGGATCTCAGAAAAGTGTGCGTAGTAGTAATATTGGTGATCAGGATTTTCTGGACTCCATTCAATCGTCAACGGCTCACTGGCATTAGTAGGGGTGGCTGCAGTTGCAAGTGCCACACCCGGTGGATTGTAGAAGTTGGTATTGCTCACTCCGGGAGGATTGGAAATCTGTGTCCATTCCTTCATGAAAAACGGAACCCATATGCGATCATAGACATCGTTCCTGTACCTGTTGGGGGGGAACAATATTCTTAAGCTGTTGTAGATAAAATAAATTAGGTGAACTGTTTTCTTTACAATCTTTGAACCGTTGTAATATCGTCTAAAGGCAAAATGTATGATAATAATTCTCATTGTTTCTTCTGTAATTTAAGCACCGAGGTTCCTTGAAAAAAAATCAGCCCTTGTGTTGAAAAATGTAAACGGACGCAAAACATAGCAGAAAGAAGAAATATTGACTTACCGTAGCTCAGAGATTGACTTGCTATTGTATCTCCGAAAGGAAAGTTTCAGGGAACCAAACTTAGCGATATAACAGTCTTTTCGCATTGGCCGTAATTCCAAAGCTGTTATTACCGGTGTAGTATTCCCAGTCTTAACAAGACATATCTGCAACGAGTTTGATGTTGGGATGTGTAAGATCTCTTGCCATATACCATACAATCGTTTTGCCAGATCTATCGTGGCCCATGGATTAGGTCCAAGATAAAGATCAAACACCGGTTTAATGTCTCGACCATCATAATTACCATACACAAAGATAGCTCTCATCAAATATTTACGCCCCTTCTCCACACTCAGATTGTAGCAGTTCCGAATTCCATCTGGAAAATATCTTAGCGTTGTGTATGGAATTCAAGAGCTCAGCCTCTTGATTTGTTTTGATTCCACCAGATCTTCCGCTTTGTACGAAATCTTCGTCAGAAGAGAACCACAGTCCAGTATCAGTCTCTTTATAATGAGACACTTCATTTGCGGGCTGTCCGCAATCCAAACTGATGAACCCTGTTTGTTAACAGACATGGGAAAACATTAACCATTAAAACCAGAGCACTTCTGACTTCTGAGAACAATCATGTTTGTACACATGGATGCATGTCTATAGAACAAATAAGAAATCTGGTACCTTCCTGGTCTTGAGCTTGAACAATATGAATGATGGCCAAAGTTATCATTACCAACAAAAGCCCAAAAAAACTCTCCATATTATTTTAACTCCAAGGAAAAATCAAGAAACCAGTGGCTGGCTACGCTGTTGAAGATAAAAATTGAAATAAATAAGCAAACCCAAATCATACACTAAAAGAAAGACTTAGTCAGGTCAATGATTCAAATTGAATAAGCAAACCCGAATCATACACCAATGGAAGAAGATGAGGCTTAAGAGGACAGCAATGTATCAACATCACCCTCATTAAGTTTTTTTCTGGGAAACTAAGGAGCAGACCAAGGAGCACGTTAAACCATACATTGGTATATCAATTACACAAGACTGTCCTTTTTTTGTTGATTTTTTTTTTTTTTTGAACATCCGTTGTTTGTCTGCTGACTCTGCTCTCACCAAGCTGCGTAATATTTTGTATGGCAGCTGCTATGGTTCCAGTTAAATCAGTAGAAGACAAGTTTCTCGTGATATATATGTCAAAACCACATTGTAAGTGATAATATTATGATAAATAACAGAATTTGAAGAGAGTGTGTGCACTAGTAGCTAGTGAAATCAGGACTTACAAAGAAGTGATTCTTGGTGGTATGGAGTTATCTGTGTTGCTGCCAATGCCGGTCCGGCATTTACTAGTGCCCTATGCACAATTTAAAAACATGCCCTTTTATATATTACCAAAAAATTATAACCATTAGATTTTATGTTTAATGTTTTGAAATTTTACTAACAGAACAAAGGCAAAACATTATATTTGATGAAAAGGTTTATCTAATAGTTTAACAAAGCAAACTATTAACTTCAAAAAGGGAAAAAATCAAAACCAAAACTAACAATTAGCCTCAAAAACTATGATTTGCACTTATATTAAACTCCGCATTTTTGTAAAAGTCCTTAGATATATAGAAACTCTATGAAAATTTTACAAAAAAAATGCCCCAAATTTTTTGATGCCCTAATACTTTGCTTCAGTTGCTTGCCCTATGGGCTGGCTC
Source organism: Camelina sativa (assembly GCF_000633955.1). Lineage (NCBI taxonomy): Eukaryota > Viridiplantae > Streptophyta > Magnoliopsida > Brassicales > Brassicaceae > Camelina > Camelina sativa. Next base: position 45,388,927 of record NC_025695.1, on the reverse strand, counting down.
TGAACTTGCTGCAGTTTAAAACATCCCACATAAGGTGTTGAGGGACACATGGATCACCTTGCCAATTTATTCTATTCATTTCATAGGCTTCTCTGATACTTTTTATAGCAACCACTGACATAAAAATTATGAAATAATACATGAATTGCCGTGAGTAAACTATATATTCTGCTTGATAAAGTATTCTTGAAACACCATCGACGATTGGAGTGCGGCGTGTAAGACAGTCGTGTGAAAATCCACGTTTTAAACGCAACGGTCATAGTGGTCCTTCACAAAATAACTGAAAGACTTATTTTGGGCCTGAATTGTGTTTTTGGACAACCCATTAATGATTACTTAATTATTACCATATAAGACAACACGCAAAACTATCTTGCCCTGGGAACCACGGAAGTGTCCAAGTCAATGTTCATGTCTTCTGATTCCAAGCCTTGATTGTTACGTATCCCCGAGTTTTCACACACAATACACTCTTTCAGCTCTTGAATAACCTGAGACATGGGTGGTCGTTTTGAAGAAGAAGGATTCGCGCATGACATTGCCAGTTCAAGAGCTCTCCAAGCAGAATTAATATCATAATCCTTGCTAAGGTTCGGATCCATAATCTCGATAATATTACCTCGGTTAACCATAAAGGCAACCCATTGTGTTATGTGAGAATTATCATTGGTTTGATTAATCACAGGTTGATTTGTGATCATCTCCAATAACTCGACCCCGAAACTGTAGACATCACTCTTCTCACCCAATCGACCCGAATGGTGATATCTGTAGGACAACAACATGGTATATACTCTTTAACCATCAAAGAAAGAACAGAAAGTTTCAGAACAAGTGTTACATGTGTTTAGGAAAACTAATAATACTTACTCGGGATCAAGATATCCAGGAGTACCAGCAATCACCGTCGACTGCTGAGATTCGCCTCCACCTTGGAAAGGCCTCGAGAGTCCAAAATCCGAGAGTTTGTCCTTAAAATTATCGTCCAGTAATATGTTGGCAGTTTTGACATCTCTATGAGCCATCGGTGGTTTGCATCCAATGTGTAAGTACCCCAAACCTATGCAATGGTGAATGGAGTCATCTATATCTACTTATTTAACGTAAAACCAATTGAATCGATATTTTAACTTAGTACGGACCTAGTGCTGCCTCCAAAGCTATTTGTAACCGAGTACTCCAGTTGATGATAAATCTACCTCTTTTTCCTGTTAATTAGTACCATTCAAGCTTTTTGAGTTTCATGAGCTACTGCTACACGTGACATAACTATCCAAAATCACCTGACAAATGTTGTTTCAAGTCTCCATTAGGAAGAAACTCATAGATGAGGGCCAAGTGATCTCCTTCATAGCAATACCCAACGAGGCTCACCAAATTTGTATGGTGCACCCTCAGAAGAAGATCAACCTAAGGTAAGAGCAAAACTTATCAACCTTTGATATTTCTAAAAACAGATTAGTTGGGACGATTACAGAACCAATACCTCTGCTTTGAACTCCTTATAGCCTTGGGTTGAAGATTGAGAGAGTACCTTAACGGCTACTTGTTCAGAACCACTTACAGTACCATGATACACCATGTCGAACCCTCCTTTACCTAAAACTTTTTCGAAGTTATTTGTCATTTGGATGACCTCTGAATATGTGAACCTTCTTTTGCTGTTCTTATTTGCAAATGTAACTTCCTCAGTTGGTGTCCTTGGCAGGTGTAGACCTGCAGTACATCAGAATAAGGATGTTATCTTATTCTTTGTTATGTGTATATCTCTTGTGAGTACCTTTCACAACTGTTGACTTCTTCCTTCTGAGTACAAGAAAAAGAACCACAATGAAAACTGATGCAACAATTGCCACAGGAATTGATGCAACAATCGCCATAGGAAATTTCTTCTTAGATGGTTTTCTACATGAATCAGAAAGACAAAGCCTTGGGTTTCCTTCAACACTGCAATAAAGAAAAGGGAGAGTTGTTTATGATATTTAACGCACAAAAGGGTCGTCGTTTGAAAAATCTTTGAGAAAATTTCAAAGCTATCTAGAAAGATTCTTACGATAGCTCTACTCCTTTCTTCTGAAGGGATTGAGGAATCGAACCATTAAGAGTGTTCCAGCTTAAGTTTCTGTTTAAAACGATCGACTATGATCTGAGTTGGGATTTGAAAAGAATTAGAATATTCTATAATATATGTTGAGAAAAACTTACATGAACGACAAAGATTCCATGTTGCCTAGAAACTCCGGCACCTCTCCAGTCAAGTTATTATTCGACAAGTCCCTAATGTTAGCAAGTGAGAATTCAGACATGAATTGAATGTTTTAACAAATGTATATTTCCCATCCATATTTATATAGTAGCAATTTCTCGCCTCTGATTAACAATGGTAATTAGTACTTACAGTTTTTTTAGTTTTGTAAGACTTTGAATGGCAGCTACAATGTTTCCATTTAAACCACTTGAAGACAAGTTTCTAGTGACATGTACATTCAAAGTGTTAGTGACCAACAGATCTCCAGGAGTTCGCGTGTACTACTAAACTTAGTACTTACAAAGAAGTGATTCTTGGTGGCGTAGACATCTCCGTGTTTTTGCAGTTTAATCCGTCCCACCGAAGCTGTTCAGGGACGCATGGATCACCTTGCCAGTTGGTTTTATTCAATGCATAGGTGGCTGCGATCTCTATTATAGCATCCACTGACATAAAAAGGATTCGATGACTTTAGTACACCATTTTGCATGTACTAATTTCTTTACTAACATTAGAAAGCATAGATTTTAGATGCATAAACCTGGAAAAGAAAGTCACATACCGTCGCTTTCATCTGTTTCGGACTGCGGAAATTGAATAACTCTGTAGACTTCTAAGGCATTAAGTAGAGGTGGAAGAGTTGATCTGTTGGTTCTTGTTAGCTGCAAACTGCATACCCCTCCTTGGCAAGTTTTCGGGGTCACATTTTCAACAGTGGTTATGTCAAGCTTCTTAGGAATCACAGGTCCATAATAATGTTCTCCGTTCAATAGGATGTTGAATTCTCTGGTTTCGTTTGCCTGCAAGTCTTGAATCTCAGCAAAGTGTGCGTACAAGTAACATTCTTCACTAAAACTTTCTGAGCTCCAATTAATTGTCAGTGGGGCACTGGTATCTGTAGGCGTGGCAGCATTTTTCAGCGCATCTTCCGGTGGAACATAATTGTTGTTAATTTTCATCGTGAGATTAGTGGAAATCTGTGTCCATTCCTTCATGAAGAATCGAACCCAGAGGCGATCAGAGACATCTTCCATGTACCTGGGGGAGCGAACAATGTTGTTGAAGCAGTAGAATAGGTAAATAAATACATAAGATAAACTATATTATTAATCATCTTGAAATGTTGTAATATTATCATATTGCTCGTCTTAAAACAAAATGTATGAGAAAGCCAGCCCTTGTGTTAAAAAGTCTAAAAGACAAATGCAAAGATTTAGAAGAAGTACAGAGAGAGCCACAGAAAAAAAAAAAACAGAACAAAACAGAGCAGAAAGAAGAGATACCGTAGCGTAAATCCGGACTCTTTAAAATATCTCCGAAAGACTAAACTCAGGGAACCATTCTGAGTTATATAAGAATTTTTTCTCAGTGGCCGTAATTCCAAAGCTGCTATTGCCGGTGTAGTCGTTCCTGTCCTAACAAGACATATCTGCAACGATTTTGATGTTGGGATGTGTAAGATCTCTTCTCGTGTACCATTCACCCACCTTTGCAAATCTATCGTGGCCCAAAGATTAGGTCCAAGATAAAGATCAAACACCGGTTTAATGTCTCGACCATCATAATTTCCATATACAAAGGAAGCTCCGATCAAATATTTACGCCCCTTGTCCACACTCAGATTGTAGCAGTTCCTTTTTCCCTCTGGGAAATATCTCAGCGTCAAGTATGGCTCCAAGTAATTTTTAGGATTCTCTTGGACTCGACCAGTTTTTCCGCTCTGTATGAAGTCTTTGTCCGAAGAGAACAACAACCCAGTACTAGCCTCGTTATAAGGAGACGTCTGATATTCGGGTAGCCCGCAATCCAAACTGATGAACCCTGTTTGTTAACAGACATGGTAAACTTTAAAACCAGTTTACTTCTGAGAACAAAAATGCTTGAACACATGGATGTGTATAGAACAAATAAGAAATCTGATACCGTTTTGGTCTTGAGCTTGAACGATATGAATGATGACCAAAGTTATCAGCACCAACAAAAGCCCAAAAGAACGCTCCATATTCTCTTAACTCCCAGGGAAAAATCAAGAAACCAATGGCTGGCTGTGCTGTTGAAAATAAACAGTAAATAAGTAAAGCAAACCCAAACCATACACTAAAAGAAAGACTTAGTCAGGTCAATAGTGTTTTCTAGTCCAGCAGCTTCACCAAGGGGAGAAGAATGAGCTATAAGAGGACAACATTTACCCGACATCATTATCATGAAGTTTTTTTCGTGGAAAATAAGGAGCAGACCAAGAAGCACGTTAAGGAATTAAGGGAGGATCAATTATCTAAGACAAGATCAAGAAGAATTTTGCTTTTCTTTTGCTTAACAGCTCTCACTAATTTGTGACTCCTCCGTAATTATTTTGTTTCTAGAGTATAAGTGAATAAGAAATCACAACCCACATTCTGTTTTCTTTGGTTCTCTAGAGAACTTGATTTTGGGACAAGGTCACATTTGGTGAATTTTGTACATCTGTTTCGTTCCTTGACCAACAACAATATGCATATATCATCAAAAAGAAAAAAAAAATAGACATTACCTAAGAATTTTAATGGTCGCTGCCTTGGATCAGTGAAGATTAGAAGTTGAAAAAGCTGATTATATAACCCAAGAAACATAATTAATATTTGAAATCCTATTCGAAGTGAACTGCATTAAATTCATAGTTTCAACGAAAAACCTGTTTATCTGTCTCAGCCGGCATAGGCGGTGGATGAGATTGAGAATATCCGGTGGCAAAAAACCTTCTACTGGGATGTTAGGCTGCAACAAGCCTTCCTCCATTCCAATGTCTAAAGCTGATGGGGATCTCCTTGACGATAGAGAGATGTACAACTTGTACAGTACAAGTTTCCTAATCCCCATAGTTAGTTACTTTCTTAAGATATACTCCATAATAAAACATTACAATTCCCAAGCTTGGAGAGATTAACGGCGCATGTATAAATAAACATAAACGGACATTGAAAGCAAAATCAAGCTCTGGCTACATTGAGAAGAGGCCTTTACTTTTAGTGTGCAAATATAAAAATGGGAAAATGACTGAATACAATATGAGTAAATGTAGGAGAATATCACAATCAAGAACTTGAACAGCTACATCATCCAAAGAAACATACTGATTGATCAAGCTTAAAGCTAATTCAAAGAACAGCACTGGTTTTTTATTATATCCAAAGAGAAGAAGGCATTATCAAAACTCGTAAAAGACAAAGACGCCATAAGCAGATCTCTAAAACTGAAAGATAAAACCATGACCCATAGAAAACAAAGTTGCAAGTTTTACCTTCCGCCCATATATTTTTCGGCCGGCGTCGACCAATCGCAAAGCCCAATAGCTGTCGTCGAGAACTCCCGCCGAGGGAGAAAAGGGAACGGTTCTTCACCATCAGCCAATCCCGGCGATTGAAGCGGTAGAAACGCAACCACTCGCGTTGAGAAATTAACAGAACCCATCGTGTTAATGTTTGTTTGGCCCATCGGGTTTAACCCATTCTTACTAGGGGTTTAAGGCGTCTCACCATTTAAAAACAAACCAAAAAAAATCTGTAAATTGTTACAAACTCGAGGCTCGGTCGACACACACGAACACTCTTTAGCTCGTTCATGACCTGAGACATGGTTAATCGTTTTGACTTTTGAGGAAGAAGGATAAGCGCGTGACATTGCCATCTTAAAAGTATTGATTACAGTTACACAGTTATAAACTTTAATCAGTACTCTTTAACTAGTTTACAAATTTTTGCTTAATATGTAACTAGTTGAGTATTGATTTACTTATCAATACCACAAGTAGGACAACACTCAGAACTATCTTGCCATGGGAACCACCGTAGTGTCCAAACCAACGTTCACTTCTTGAGATTCCAAGCCTCGGTTCGTACTTATCCCTGAGTTTTCACACGTAATACACTCTTTTAGCTCGTTAATAACCTGAGACATGGATGGTCGTTTTGAGGAAGAAGGATTCGCGCATGACATTGCCAGCTCAAGAGCTCTCCAAGCAGAATTAATATCATAATCCTTGCCAAGGTTTGGATCCATAACCTCAAGAATATCACCTCGCTTGATCTGAAAGCCAACCCTTTGTGTTATGTGAGGATATTCAGAGGTTTGATTAATGACGGGTTGGTTTGTGATCATCTCCAATAACACGATCCCAAAACTGTAGACATCACTCTTCTCAGCCAATCGACCTGAATGGTTATATCTGCAAGACAACAACATAGTATGTACTTATTAAACACTGAATGAGGAATAAAAAGTTTCAGATCAAGTGTTTGTGTATGTGCATATGAAAACTAATAATACTTACTCGGGATCAAGGTATCCACGACTACCAGCAATCACTGTCGACTCCTCAGAGTCACCTCCACCTTGGAAAGATCTTGAGAGCCCAAAATCAGCTATTTTGGCCTTGAAATTCTCGTCTAGCAATATGTTGGCAGTTTTGATATCTCTGTGAACCATCGGCGGTTTGCATCCAACATGTAAGTACTCCAATCCTATGCAATTGAATCATCTTATATCAATCAACCTCATTATATTTTGACATCTTCTCCTACAGATTTTAACTTAGTACGAACCTAGTGCTGCTTCCAAAGCTATTCGTAGTCGAGTACTCCAGTTGATAATGGATCCACCTCCTTTTCCTGTATGTTAGATTGTTAGATCCTAAAAGCTTTATGTGTTTCATGAGCTATTGCTACACGTGAAACCACTACAAAAAATATCACCTGACAAATGCTGTTTTAAGTCTCCATTGGGCAGAAACTCATAGATGAGGGCCAAGTGATCTCCTTCATAGCAATACCCAACCAGACTCACCAAATTTGTATGGTGCACTCTCATAAGAAGATCAACCTAAAGTAACGTTCATGTCAAGAAAATATTGAAATGCATAACTTGTGGTGATGCTAAAAGCCTCAAAAACACATGATAATTTAGTTGGGAAGATAACAGAACTATGAATATACCTCTGCTTTGAACTCCTTATAGCCTTGAGTTGAAGATTGAGAGAGTACTTTAACGGCCACTTGTTCATAACCATTTACAGAACCGTGATACACCATACCGAACCCTCCTTTACCTAACACTCTGTGGAAGTTATTAGTCATTTTGACGACTTCTGAATATGTGAACCTTCTGCTGCTCTTATTAGCAAATGTAGCATTCACCGCTGATGCACCCGGTAGCAGGTGTAGACCTGTTCATCAGAATAACGATGGATGGTATCGTATTCAATTTTTTTTAATGCGTATCTCTTCTTTTAACGAATTAAGTAACGACATTCACAAGATTTGATGACTCTTTTGCATGTACCTTCTACAACCGTTGACTTTTTCTTTCTGATTACAAGAAAAAGAACCAGTACAGTAATGACAATGGCTGCACCAACAACTGATGCAACAACAATTGCCAAAGGAAATTTCTTTTTAGGTGATTTTCTACACGAGGCAGAGACACAAAGCATTGGGTTTCCTTCAACACTACAACAAGATAAGAAGAGTTGTTCAAGATATTAAATGCACGGGTCTTAGATAATAACTAAGAGAATTTCAAAAGTTAGGTAGAACGTTTCTTACGATAGCTCTAGTCCTTTTCCTTGAAGAGCTTGAGGAATTGAACCATTGAGATTGTTCCCACTTAAATTTCTGTTCAAAAACGACTATGATCTAAGTTGGAATCTGAAAAGTATTAGAATATATGTTGAAAGAAACTTACATGACCGTCAACGATTTCATATTGCCTAGAAACTCCGGCACTCCTCCAGTCAATTTATTATTCGACAAATCCCTAATGTTAGCAAGAGAAAAATTAATAAATAAACGAAAACTTTCCAATTTATTCCAACCCATATGATAACAAATTTTTCGCCTCTTAACAACAGTAAAGACTTACAGTTTTTCAAGTTGCGTAAGATTTTGTAAGGCAGCTGCTATGGTTCCAGTTAAACCAGTAGAAGACAAGTCTCTGGTGATGATATGTTTAAAACCACATTATTAAAAGATCATATATGATCACTACCAGATTTTAAAAGAGTGTGTGTGCACTAGTTATACTGAAAGCAGAACTTACAAAGAAGTGATTCTTGGTGGTGTGGAGATATTTGTGTAGCTGCAGTTTAAACCGTCCCAAATAAGGTCTCGAGGGACACATGGATCACCTTGCCAGTTGATTGTATTCAATTCATAGGCGTCTTTGATACTGTTTATAGTAATCACTGAAATAAAAAAAAATACATAAATTTTCTTGAAACATACTAAAAACATACCGTCGTGTTGAAACATAATAAAAACATACCGTCGCTTTCTTCTGTTTCGGAATGTGGAAACTGAATAACTGTGTAGACCTCAAGAGCGTTAAGTAGAGGTGGAAGAGTTGATCTGTCGGTTCTTGTCAGCTGAAAACTACATTCCCCTCCATCGCAAGTTCTTGGAGATGAATTTACTATAGTAGTTATCTCTAACTTTTTAGGAATCAAAGGGCCATCGTATTGTTGTCCATTAAATAGGATGTTGAATTCTCTGGTATCATTTGCCTGCAAGTCTTGAATCTCAGCAAAGTGTGCGTACAAGTAATAACTGGCACTAGGATTATCTGAATGATCCCATTCATACGTCCATGGCTCACTGGCATCAGTAGGTATGGCGGCAGTTGCAAGTGCGTCTTTCGGTGGATCATAGTCGTTAAAATTTCCCACAAAGCTAGAGGTGCTTATCTGGGTCCACTCCTGCTTCCGAAAGTACGAAAACCATCGGCGATCATAGACATCTTCCGGGAACCTGAGGATGGTAAAATAAAAATAAGACTAATTTGATAATATGATTTTTGTGGTGCGCTTGAACCGATGTTAACGTTATAGAGTTATTGTTACAGATTAACTAAAAAAATTGGATATTACACGTCTCATTTTACTTTTAAGTGTCGAGGATTGAAAATAGTCATAGTCCTTTCTTTAACAGATGAGAACAGAGCGACAAGAAACATATAGCACAACAGAAGCTAAAAAAAAACAGAGCATTAAAAAGAGAAAATGCTCAGACTCAGTTGAAGTTAGGTTACCTTATATAAGTATCTGATTCGGTAAAATATTCTCGAAAAAAGAGATTCAGAGAACCAGACTCAATGACATAAGAATCAATTCCCATGGGCCGTAATTCCAAGGCTGAGATCATTGGGACACTTTCCCCAGTCTTAACAAGACAAATCTGCAATTTGTTTGATGTTGGGATGTGCAAGATCTCTTCCCATGTACCATTCTCGTTTCCACGCAAATCTACCGTGGCCCATAGATTTGGTCCAAGATACAGATCAAACTTGGGGCCCTTGCCATGGCCATCATAGTTTCCATACAAAAACCTAGCGCTGATCAGATGATTTCTTCCCTTTTCAACGTTTAGATTGTAGCAGTTCCGTTTTCCTTCTGGGAAATATCTCAGCGTCCGTAACGGCTTCGGGTATTCTCTCCCCAGATCTGCTTCGATACTTTCAGTTTTTCCACTCTGGATGAATGTTGCATCCGAAGAGTACAGTAATCCGGTTGCCTCCGACTCATTATAAGGAGATTCTTCATTCACGGGTAGTCCGCAGTCCAAACTAATAAATCCTGTTACATATATGATAAAGTGACCGTTTAAAAACAAACTAAATACCAAAGCTTTAACAAGAAGCTGAAGAAAAATAGTAATACCTTCTTGGCTCTGAACTCGAGCAAGATGACTGATGGCCAAATTTGCAATTAGCACGAACAAAAAAAGCCATAGAGATCTCTCCATACTCTCTTTCTCTCACTTCCCAAGGATAAATCAAGAAGACCACTTGCTATACTCTGTGTAAGATAAACAGAGAATATATATAAGCTAAAAAGAAAGACTTCGTCAAGTCATTGTGTTTTGTTTTTTTGTAGTGCAACACGGAGTAGAAGAGTAAGAGGATACTAATCCTTTAACATCATTATCAACAACATCGTATCAAAACGCAACTTGCTTAGTATTAACTTCCAAAAAATCTTCAATGGTGAAAATGAGTATTGTGTTTTCTAATGCAGCTTCACCAAAGGAAAATAAGATGAGGGTTAAGAGGACAACAATGCCCCAACATCACCCTCATGACGTTTTTTCATGGAAGCAGACCAAGAAGCACGTCAAGCAATAAATTGACACATTATATTCTGGACACTCAATAATCTAAGACGAGTCCAACAAAGACTGTCCTTTTTTGTTTGTCCTGCTCTCACTAATTTTGTGAGAGTCTCTTAAGAAGTTTAGCTTAGCATCTAATTACATTGTCACATTTGGTGCAATAGTATCCGACAATCAGCAGGAATAAATTATAACGCAATGTCAAAGACAAACCTGTTTGGGTAACCCACAGAGCACCGAGTCTGAGAGAAATCTAGGTCTTTCATCTATCTCAGTTGGTTTCGGCGAGTCGGCCAGTAAGATTGACAATCTCTGGTGGTCTACGACGGCGAAATCCTCCCGTCGCGAGAGAAAGTGAGTGTTTCTTCGCCATCAGCAGTTCCCGGCGGTGAGACCTTTCCCAGCGGCCAGCGATCAACGAATTGAAGCGGTGGGATCGCAACCATCCACAAAACTGTGAAATAAAATATTTTTGAGCCATTGGGCTTGGCCCATTCTATTTTGTTAAGGATCTCACCTGCTTCTAATGTTCTTTTTGGGCCATTGAGCTTGGCCCATTTTTTTGTTCTTAAGTGAAATTAATGGCCAATAGTAATACACACATTAAGTAACAGAGAATATGATCTTGACATGTAGATGATCAAATCATCAAAGCTAAGAATGACCAGGTTTACATATTCCTTTGTACACAGTCATGTCAAGTGCCCAAAGTACAATTAGCATGGTTTGTTACTTGCAGCAGAAATTATCTTGGACTAGGAAACATCTCTGTGTCAAAGCTCATGCTCACTTTGATAGAACTCTGAGATTCCATCTTCACATTTTGCCCCGAGTTTTCAGACACAAGACACTCTTTTAGCTCGGTTACAACTTGAGACATGTCTGGTCGTCTTGCTGAAGACTGATTTGCACATGACATTGCTAGCTCAATAGCTCTCCATACAGAACGTGAGTTGTAATCTCCGTGTAGGTTTGGATCCATGATCCTAGTAATATCTCCTCGGTTAAGCTCAAACCTCACCCATTCTGTTATGTGAGGCTTTTCGCGGGTTTGGTCAATCACTGATTGGTTTGTGATCATTTCCAATAACACTATCCCGAAGCTGTACACGTCGCTCTTCTCACTCAACCGACTTGTTTGGTAATATCTGCCAAGTCAAGAACATGATTAAGTTATTATACCCTTCAACCATTGACTAATCAAAACATTAGTAATGGTGACTAAGAATATTTACTCAGGATCAAGGTATCCAAGAGTACCAACAACCATTGTCGAAACATGAGATTCACCTCCAACTGGAAAAGATCTCGACATCCCAAAATCAGCAAGCTTGGCCTTGAACTGCTCGTCCAACAATATGTTTGTAGTTTTGACATCTCTATGTACCATCGGAGGTGTGCATCCAGAATGTAAATATTCCAATCCTATCCAAAAGTATTTATCCTATTTTAATCCACTAGAAAGGGAAGTCATATTAGTTCTATTTGTTTAGCTAATTAATACTAACCTAGTGCAGCCTCCAAAGCTATTCTTAGCTGATTGCGCCAGCTGATAATGGGCTTGGTGTCTTTTCCTGGTACATATTAGATCTTTATATCATCAACCTTAATGGTAATAAACAGAGTAGTCTTAAACCAATAGAAAGCGCCACTTTTTTAAGTTTACCTGATAGATGTTGTCTTAAATCTCCATTGGGCAGATACTCGTAGATGAGAGCCAAGTGATCTCCATCATCGCTATCCGACAAGGCTTACCAAATTCGTATGGTGAACTCTCAAAAGAAGATCAACCTAACCATCCATGGGGAAAAACCCCACAAAATACATATGCTAGCTTCTGATGATAAAAAAATATTAAAAAGATATGCATTATGCATACTATACCTCTGCCTTGAATTGCTTATAGCCTTGAGTTGATGATTGAGAGAGCACTTTAACAGCTACATGTTCAGAACCATTCAGAATACCGTGGCAGACAATACCGAATCCACCTTTTCCTAATACTGTTTCCAAGTTGTTCGTCATTTCCACAACCTCTGAGTAAGCAAACCTTCTCTTTGTTGGGCTACTTGGTTTTTGTAGAGCTGTAGGTAAAGAAAAAGTATCATCATAAGATTTTTCTATATATAGTCCTTTAATTTGATGAGAGGTCTCCTAAAATTTACCTTCCGTAGTCAATGGTTTTTTATTTCTGAGTACAAGAAAAATGATCAACACAACAATGATGATGGCTACAGAAGCAACTGACACAACAATCTTCGTTGGAAATTCCTTGATATTATTAGGTGGTTTTGTAGGCGAAACAGAGGGGAAAAGCTTAGGATTTCCTTTAATCCTGTAAGAAGACATGGGTTATTTCAGGACACTAAATGCACAAAAGTTTTGTGGATTGTATTAAGAGCATGTTAGAAGAAATTGTGGGAAGTTATACGTACAATAATTCTAGTCCTTTCCTTCGAAGAGATTGAGGAATTGAACCATTAAGATCGTTTCCTCTTAGGTTTCTGCATAAAAAGGATCAATCTTGATATATATATACATGAACATGGTCCATGGTGGAATTTGATTAGCATTAGAAATATAGGTTAGGAAAGTTACATGAACCGCAACGATTTCATGTTGCCTAGAAACTCCGGAACCCCTCCAGTCAAATTATTATACGACAAGTCCCTAAAGTTTGTACCAAAAGAAAGGAAAAGGTCATCTAACTTGTTTTCCATAGATGTGACACTTTTATACCTTAAATCAGCAATGCAAAAATACTTACAGTTTTACTAACTGCGTTAGATTTTGAAGGCCAGCTGCTATCGTTCCATTTAACCCGCTTGAAGACAAGTTTCTGGATGATACGTCCAAAACATGATTACTAACTGTTTTGACAAGTGTGTGTGTGTGTGTGTGATGTTACGACTTACAAGGAAGTGATTCTTGGTGGTGTAGACATATTAATGCTGCTACAGTTCAAACCGTCCCATGCATACTCTTGAGGGACGCATGGATCTCCTTGCCAGCTAATTCTACTCAATCCGTATGTTGCTTCGATATTTGTTATAGCAAGCACTAATACAAAGTTGAATCATTATGTCATCAAAATTAGCGTATGAGATGTTTTTTTCCACTGTATTAGGAAAGATAATGGAGCTTACATGGATAACACTAATTAAAGCTTATAGTTAACGTACCGTCACTTTCATTTGTTACCGCTTGTGGAAACTCGACAACTGTGAAAACTTCCACAGCGTTAAGTATAGGAGGAAGTGTTGAATTTACAGTTTTTACCAACTCGAAAATGCATTTCCCTCCAGTGCAAGTTATTGGGTTTATTGTAGGCCAAGTAAGTAACTTAAGCTTTGGAGGAATGATATTGTCCCCAAAATTATTCCCATCCCAGAACAAGTCAAATTCCCTGGTCTCATTGCTACCTAAATCTTGCAACTCAGCGAAGTGACTGTACACGTAAAACTGCTCTTTAGGATTATCCGAACGCCAAACAAACCTCAATGGCGCACTTGAATTTCTAGGCGTGGCAGCCTCTTCCAGTGTATCTTTCGGTGGAAAATAGTCGTTTCTATTGTCGACAAGGAGGCTAGTCGAAAGCTGTATCCAATACGAGATCGTAAATGCACCCCATCGACGATCATATATATCAGCTGGGTACCTACACAGAAAAATTTAATGGTTTGCACTATATCATAGATATGAAATGTTATAATCTTTTCTCTTAGTTGAGAACAGAGAACAAAACAGAGCAAACAAAAAAACAGAAAGAGGTAATTTAATTATGTTAACGTTGACTAACTAACCGTATAGATCCAGTTTTCCCGTGGAAATAATTACGAGTGAAGAGCTTCAAGGAACCGGACTTTGTGACATAAGCATCGTTGTGCAGCGGCCGTAGTTCCAAGGCCGATATTAGCGGTGTGGTCGTCCCATTCTTAACAAGACATATCTGCAACGAGTTTGATGTTGAAACGTGGAGGAGCTCTACGAATGTGCCACTCGAAGATTTTACCAAATCTATTGGTGTCCACAGATTAGGACCTAGATGCAGTTCAAATTGCGGGTTAGTTTTAAGGCCGTCGTAGTTTCCGTAAATGAATGTGGCCCTGATCAAATATCTTCTGTCTTTCTCAACGTTCAGATTATAGCAGTTCCGCTTCCCTTCCGGAAAATATCTCATCGTCTTGTGTGGCTCAAGAAACTCAAGAGTTGTATTGATTTTACCAATTTTTCCAGTCTTGATGAACTTTGCATCCGATGAGAACCTTAATCCGGTTAATCCCTCGGTATAGGGAGACAGTTCGGTATCAGGTAGCCCGCAATCCAAACTTATGAATCCTGGAGAGAGAGAGACATGTAAGAGTTTAGTAATGGTGAAAGATGGATAAGACACTAGTTGTATACTTGTATGTATATACGTACCTAGTTGATCTTGAGCTTGAACAAGATGAGAATTGGCGAAAGATCCTAGCAACACCAGCAAAAACCAACAAAAATTCTCCATAATGACTTACTTTTTCAAGCACAACGCCCCAAGTTGTGTGAGGGACTTGGTGCATATATATATATGAACAAGAATGGAAGTGGAAAGAAAGACTTTTCGATGACAAACTCTGGCAACGTGAGAAGACGTCTGATTGGGCCAAAACAAAGTCAGTGAAAACGAATGAGTCAATGTGTTTTCTATTTTCACAATGGAATGAATAAAGAATTAAGAGGAAAAGTAGTAGTTAAGGTCATTGGCAAAATATATGAGCTAGGAGTTACTTTTTTGGCAGAAAACTACAAAAATTACAGTTTGGCGGGACAATGAGAGGAATAAGAAATTATGAAAGCGTGATTTTGTTGAACTGCTTTTTGGACATTTAATAACTCGTTCTTATAAAGAAATAGTAGCGTATGATTCAAAATAAACAATCACTTGACATGAGAGGAAATTTAGAAATGTATGAAAACGCAACTAATCCATCTTTCCGTAGGCAACATCGCCAGAGCTCAAGCTCACTAGCCACCCAACTAATCTGGCATGGCTGTGTTACTTGCACCACAAACTATCTTGCCCTGGGAAACATCTCAGTGTCATAGCTCATGCTCACTTCAGGGGATCTCTGAAGGTCCATATTCATATTTCCTCTTGCATTTTCAGACACCAGACATTCTTTCAGTTCATTAGCAACTTGGGACATGTTTGGTCGGTTCACAGAAGAAGGATTCGCACACGACATTGCCAGTTCAAGAACTCTCCATACTGAACGAGAATCATAATCCCTATGCAAGTTTGGATCCATGATCTTAGTAATATCTCCTCGGTTAAGCTCAAACCCAACCCACTGTGATATGTGAGATTTTTCACGAGATTGGTCAATCACGGGTTGGTTTGTGATCATCTCCAACAACACAATTCCAAAGCTGTACACATCGCTCTTCTCACCCAGTCGAGTTGTCTGGTAATATCTACACGGCAAAGTACATGGTTATACTCTCTAAACCAAAATATAAAGAGCAAAATGACAACTCATTTTCAGCACATTGTAATGGTAACTAACGATACTTACTCAGGATCAAGGTATCCAGGAGTACCAGCAACCACAGTTGAAATATGTGTTTCACCTCCAACAGGGAAAGACCTTGAAAGTCCGAAATCGGCAAGCTTAGCCTTTAACTGGTCGTCCAACAATATGTTTGTAGTTTTTATATCTCTATGTACAATTGGTGGTATGCATCCAGAATGTAAATATTCCAATCCTATTCAAAGAAGTTATTATTTCTTAATCCACCATAAGGAAAGTCATTCTAAGCTATACGTTATGAGGTAAGCTTAGTACGAACCTAGTGCAGCCTCTAGAGCTATTCGTAGCCGATTGCCCCAGTTGATAAATGACCCACTTGCTTTCCTGTATATAGGATCCTTTAGATCCTTCTGAACCTTAAAAATTATAAACATAGTCTAGGTAGATACTCAAATCATGAAGAAATATAAGTTAACCGGATAGATGTTCTCTTAAGTCTCCATTGGGCATAAACTCATAGATAAGAGCCAAGTGATCTCCTTCATTGCAATATCCAACGAGGCTCACCAAATTTGTATGGTGGACTCTTAGAAGAAGATCGACCTAATCATTCATGGGAAATAAAAATAAGAGATAACGTAAGGTTGTGATGCTTAAGATGATCATAATTTATTTAGAAGATTCTGCATACCTCTGCTTTAAAATGCTTATAGCCTTGACTTGATGATTGAGAGAGGACTTTAACAGCTACCTGTATGGAACCATTCAGAGTACCATGACAGACGACACCAAATCCTCCTTCCCCTACAACTCTTTGAAAATTATTCGTCATTTTCATAACCTCTGAATAAGTAAACCTTCTCTTTTTCGTCCCGATTGATGGTTCAGATGTATTATCAACCGTTGGCGTACTCAGTGGAGATTGTAGAGCTATAGAGAAAGAAAACAAGTAAGGAATGCAAGAAAAACTGTTCATCAAATTTTTGTAGTTCCTTAACTGTTGTAGTTCATCAAACCTTCCATAGTCGATGGCTTTTCTTGTTGAGAACAAAAAGAAGGACCAACACAGCAACGATTATGGTCACAGAACCAACTGATGCAACAATTACCACAGGAAACTTCTTCTTGGAGTTTTTTGTGCAGGACCCAGAGAGACAAAGCCTTTGGTTTCCTTCAACTCTACAAGAAGAAGAGTGTTGTTAACAACATCAATTACCAAAAGGGCTGTGGATAACTGCGTAATATTAACGAGTATGTTGGAAGTTTCTTATTTCTTACAGTAACTCTAGTCCATTTCTTTGAAGAGCTTGAGGAAGGGAACCATTGAGATCGCTGCCGCTTAAATTTCTAATAAAGGAGAGCAATCTTCATGCACACAGACACATGGCCAAATATGGAATGTAAAGTAAAAGAAAATCTGCTGAGCAACTTACATGATCACCAACGATTTCATCTGGGCTAAAAATTCGGGCACCACTCCAGTCAGTGTGTTATTTGACAAGTCGCTAAAAAATAATTCCTAAAATAAAGTAAAGGTCAATAGGTTTACTTCCTCCATTGACAAAACCACACTATATACAACGGATATACTTACAGTTTTTCGAGCTTTGTAAGGTTTTGAATAGCGGCCGCTATGGTTCCAGTTAATCCACTTGAAGACAAGTTTCTAGTGATTCAAAGCATTGTCAGTATTAGTAACGTATCTTGAAGAGAAAAGTGTATATGTGTGTGTGTGTGTCATCATACGACTTACAAGGAAGTTATTCTTGGAGGTATAGAGATATCTGTGTTGCTACAGTTCAACCCGTCCCACACATACTTTTGAGGAACGCACGGATCTCCTTGCCACTTGATTCTAGTCAATCCATAGGCAGCTTTGATATTTTTAACAGCAACCACTGGTGTAAAGTTCAATGATGTGAGGATTGACAGGTGAAATTGATTTTCTATAGTTTTTAAAACAGACCTTATCTGCTAAACAATGAAGATTAGTAACATACCGTCATTTTCATTTGTTTCCGATTGTGTAAATTGGATAACTGTGTAGATCTCAAGAGCGTTAAGTAGAGGAGGCAGAGTAGATCTTGACGTTTTTATTAGCTGGTAACTGCATTTTCCTTCTTTGCACGTCTCTGGAGAAGTATTATAAATAGTATCTGTCACTAACTTTGCAGGGATGAAAGCTTCGGTAACAACAACTCCATCCCATAATATGTCAAATTCCCTGGTACCGTTACTCTGCAAATCTTGTATCTCAGCGAAGTGGCTGTACAAGTAATATTGGTCAGCAGGACTATCAGGTGTCCAGCTGATTGTCAATGGCGCGCTAGCATTGGAAGGTGTGGCAGCCGTTACAAAAGCCTTTTTTGGTGGATTATAATTACTGTTGTCATTGCTCACTTCAAGAGAGGTGAAAATTTGGGCCCACCCCGTTAAAAAATAATTATGCCATCTGCGATCATAAATATCGTCCGGATACCTAAGTTGAACAAAGGTTGTATTAGCCTTGGACAAGAAAAGGAATGTTAAAAACAAAGTATACATAGGAATATAGACTTCACCACAGTTAAATAAAAAAAACACTTACCGTAGAAAGCCATCTGTCTTGTTGAGATACATCCGAACAAGAAGATTTAGAGAACCCGACTCTGTCTTATAAGAAGAATTATTTCCCAATGGCCGTAATTCCAAGGCTGAGATCAAGGGTGTAGTTGTCCCATTCTTAACAAGACAAACCTGCAATGAGTTTGATGTTGGAGTGTGAAGGATCTCCTCTATTGTACCATTCACAAACTTTTGCAAATCTATAGTTGCCCACAAATTAGGTCCTAGATGCAGATCAAATAT
>NC_025695.1:45357416-45370148 GCF_000633955.1 Camelina sativa | reverse complement strand
GTAAAGGTCAATAGGTTTACTTCCTCCATTGACAAAACCACACTATATACAACGGATATACTTACAGTTTTTCGAGCTTTGTAAGGTTTTGAATAGCGGCCGCTATGGTTCCAGTTAATCCACTTGAAGACAAGTTTCTAGTGATTCAAAGCATTGTCAGTATTAGTAACGTATCTTGAAGAGAAAAGTGTATATGTGTGTGTGTGTGTCATCATACGACTTACAAGGAAGTTATTCTTGGAGGTATAGAGATATCTGTGTTGCTACAGTTCAACCCGTCCCACACATACTTTTGAGGAACGCACGGATCTCCTTGCCACTTGATTCTAGTCAATCCATAGGCAGCTTTGATATTTTTAACAGCAACCACTGGTGTAAAGTTCAATGATGTGAGGATTGACAGGTGAAATTGATTTTCTATAGTTTTTAAAACAGACCTTATCTGCTAAACAATGAAGATTAGTAACATACCGTCATTTTCATTTGTTTCCGATTGTGTAAATTGGATAACTGTGTAGATCTCAAGAGCGTTAAGTAGAGGAGGCAGAGTAGATCTTGACGTTTTTATTAGCTGGTAACTGCATTTTCCTTCTTTGCACGTCTCTGGAGAAGTATTATAAATAGTATCTGTCACTAACTTTGCAGGGATGAAAGCTTCGGTAACAACAACTCCATCCCATAATATGTCAAATTCCCTGGTACCGTTACTCTGCAAATCTTGTATCTCAGCGAAGTGGCTGTACAAGTAATATTGGTCAGCAGGACTATCAGGTGTCCAGCTGATTGTCAATGGCGCGCTAGCATTGGAAGGTGTGGCAGCCGTTACAAAAGCCTTTTTTGGTGGATTATAATTACTGTTGTCATTGCTCACTTCAAGAGAGGTGAAAATTTGGGCCCACCCCGTTAAAAAATAATTATGCCATCTGCGATCATAAATATCGTCCGGATACCTAAGTTGAACAAAGGTTGTATTAGCCTTGGACAAGAAAAGGAATGTTAAAAACAAAGTATACATAGGAATATAGACTTCACCACAGTTAAATAAAAAAAACACTTACCGTAGAAAGCCATCTGTCTTGTTGAGATACATCCGAACAAGAAGATTTAGAGAACCCGACTCTGTCTTATAAGAAGAATTATTTCCCAATGGCCGTAATTCCAAGGCTGAGATCAAGGGTGTAGTTGTCCCATTCTTAACAAGACAAACCTGCAATGAGTTTGATGTCGGAGTGTGAAGGATCTCCTCTATTGTACCATTCACAAACTTTTGCAAATCTATAGTTGCCCACAAATTAGGTCCTAGATGCAGATCAAATATAGGGTCGGAGTTAAGGCCATCGTAATTCCCATAAATGAAACCAGCCCTGATCAAATATTTCCTACCCTTGTCAACACTCAGACTATAGCAGTTCCTTTTCCCATCTGGAAAATATCTCAGCCTCGTGTACGGCTTCAGGTAGTCATTCTCCATACTGGCCTGGATTTTACTAGTTTTACCAGTCTGGATGAATTCAGCATCAGACGAAAACCGTAGTCCGGTTACTGACTCAATATAAGAAGACGGTTCACTCACAGGTAACCCACAATCCAAACTGATAAACCCTGGTAAGAGAGTGAAGAAAAAATCAAAAGCAATATCAGGTACAGACATGACTGAGAGTCGAAACATTAAGGAGAAGTAGATGCATATATACATATAAACCAGTAAGATGTGGATACCTAGTTGATCCTGAGCTCCAACACTACGAATAATGGCAAAAGCTCCTAATAAAAGCAGCAAAGGCCAAGAAGGACTATTCATATCCATATCCATACCTTTTAGATATCAAAACATTACTAATGCCCGAGTTTGAGTGAAACAGCGTATAAATAGATTAAACACAAGAAACAAGCCAAGCCTTAGCCTCTGGCAACATGGCAAGATGTCCTGAGTTTTGAAATTTTCAAAAAAAAAAAAAGAAGTCAATGAAACGAATGAGTAAATGTGTTTTCTATTGCAACATCAGGATTACGAACTTGGTTAGGGAATTGGCCTCAAGAATACATCTAATTACAGTTTTTCTTGGTCAGAAAATAGGCAAACTTGTGTGTCTTCAAGAGAATGTGTCAATCACAGGTTTTACAGTCACAAAGAGAGAGAGAGCAAGAGATTTGACTTTTCAGTGGTCATTGACTTGTATTGAAGGCCAATTTTGGCGTCTTCATCGACAAGAACAGCTTCGAATTACAGAGCAGAGGATTCACAATTATCAAAGCTGATTACAATATCTATAGTGAAGTGAGTCAACATGAACAAATCAATTTCAGAACAAAGACGCCATTATCAGATAAATCTAAAAACAGAACCCATATAAATATATATAAATAAAGTTGCAATTTTTGAGTCGTATCATAAACTTAGAAGAATCACCTCTTCCGGCCATGACTCTTGAGAGAATTTTGAGAGACCCATCTCTTTCAGCCGGCGTCGACCGGCCCAATAATCACTGTGAGGAGGACGAATGTGGCGAATCTCCGGCGATAAATCGGCCATATACAGCAGAGAAACCTTCCGCCGCGAGAAGGACGGCGATGACGATGAGGCCTCTTCATCGGCGTAGCAATGAATTGAGAACGCGATTCTCGTTTTTGGAGTGCTGGTAACGCAGTCGTAGTTGTGTCGCGTTGCGTTTGCGTTTGAAACGCAACGGTCATTATTTTTTTTTTTTTGGTTAACACAAACGTCGCGTTGCGTTATATTTTTACGAAACGCAAACAAACACAAATTGTAGAGAAGAAATGGTCAAAGCAAAGAAACCAAAAGAGCGGAAAATATATTTTAGACTAATGATCGATAAAAGCAGAACTACACACTTTAACGTAACTAGGTAATATCCGGTGTATATGCTGTATTAGTTATGTTAATTGTTAGTTTATGTAATAATTATAAAACTATGAGAATTTTCTGAGAAGATTTTTTAATAAAGTTTTTTAAAATGACATTTCTGAAAAGTAGTATTGAAAAAGATGTATTTTTGAAATTCTCCCCAAAAATACATATATATCCAAAAAAATCCTAAATTTCAATAATACACTTTATTTATTCAAATCATACAATATCAAAATATACCACTTCTTTAAAAAATATTGTTAATGGTAAAAATAAAATTTAATTTAATATTCAAAATTTACCTAAAACATTTAATAACCAAATTCCAAAATTAATTTTGAAGTATCAATTAAATATATTTCTTATAAAATCATATGAATATAAGAGAAATCTAACAAAATATAAAATTACACTCTTACCATGAGTTTTAAAGCCATGCAAGAACATAAATATTGAGAGATAACTACCAGATAAATGTTGATTAGTTCCAGCAAGAGTCCACAATTCGTTTTGTTGGCGAAACCTAAACATCTCATGTGGAATCACGGCTGTGTTTCCTTCTATGGATGTAAGGATGATTCCATCCAAGAACTTAATAACGTAAGGATGAGTTCGTTTGTATTGTGGATAGCTATTATCCACTTGAAATTCAGAAATATTGTAGATGCTCCCCTCGTGAAGGTCATCCCTGAAGCGGTAAACTCGGTATTAGGGTATTGAAACTTGAATCAAGGTAGAAGGATCAAGGATGTATATAAATATATGGAAGTTGAATACCTGTTTATCAAGTAGAAGAAAATCTAGGCTGATAATCTTACCATTTTGATGGAAAGCTTTTGTATGTCATTTACGTAGAAGACGGCCACATACGATTTGAGGAACATGTCTTGGTTAAAGGTCTTTCAACAGAGTAATACTCATAATTGGTAATGGAGGCTATTAGTATGGAAAGTTGAATCATATATAGAATGAGCCGATTTTGGATTTTAGGAATCTAGGATTTAATTTATAATTTATAGTGTTGATTTTGTTTATATGGAAATTAATGGCTTACGGTTTCTTAACTTTTAAGGAGATCGCGTGGTGTAATAAAGAGGATCACGGAGCATATCGTTTTTTGAATATATGATTTGGTGTTAATTTCGTTTATATGGGAATTGATGAGTTACGATTGCATAGCATTTAAGGAGATCGTGGAGCAAAGCGTGTGTCATTAATTTAAGGGAAACAATAGATATGGGAATAAATTTAAGGGAAAATAAACATTTTGTAAATGTCGTTTCTATGGGAATAAATTTCGTATATTTAAGGGGTGTAATAAAGAGAATTGTTGACCCATTTAAGGGAAACAGTTAAGACGAAGATGTGGTGCAATAAATTTAGAAACCCATTTAATATCAATCCACCAATAAGGAGAGATCAGAACTCTACTTTTATATATATGACTAGCTAGTTTACAAATTTTTGCTTAATATGTATGCAAGTGGTTTAGTACTTGACGACACTCAGAACTATCTTGCGATGGGAACCACTGTAGTATCAAAGCTAACGTTCATTTCTTGAGGTTCCAAGCCTCGATTGTTATGTATCCCGGAGTTTTCACACACAATACACTCTTTTAGCTCTTGAATAACCTTAGACATGGATGGTCGTTTTGAGGAAACAGGATTCGCGCATGACATTGCCAGCTCAAGAGCTCTCCAAACTGAATTAACGTCGTAATCATTGCCAAGGTTTGGATCCATGATATCAATTATATCACCTCGGTTAACCATAAAGCCAACCCATTGTGTTATGTGAGAATTTTCAGTGGTTTGATTGATCACGGGTTGGTTTGTGATCATCTCCAATAACACGATCCCGAAACTGTAGACATCACTCTTCTCAGCCAATCTACCTGAATGGTTATATCTGCAAGAAAGCAACATGGTATATATATACTCTTTAACCATCCTCTGAAATAATAGAGAAAGTTTCAGGACAAGTGTTTATGAAAAGACTTACTCGGGATCAACGTATCCAGGAGTACCAGCAATCACCGTCGAATTCTGAGCTTCGCCTCCACCTTGGAAAGATCTTGAGAGCCCAAAATCAGCTAGTTTGGCTTTAAAATTCTCGTCCAGCAATAAGTTGGCAGTTTTGATATCTCTGTGAACCATTGGCGGTTTGCATCCAACATGTAAGTACTCCAATCCTATGCAATAGAGAGTCATCATCAATATTAATTAATTGATTCATTATATAACCAATTAAATTGATATCTTACCCTACGAATTTTAACTAAAGTACAGACCTAATGATGCATCCAAAGCTATTAGTAGTCGAGTACTCCAGTTGATGATAGATCTGCCTCCTTTTCCTGTATATAATAAGATCATTAGATCCATTCGAAATCTCCGAGTTTCTTGAGTTAATGCTACACGTGAGATAACAAAAAAAATATATCACCTGACAAGTGGTGTTTTAAGTCTCCATTGGGCAGAAACTCATAAATGAGAGCCAATTGATCTCCTTCATAGCAATACCCAACCAGGCTCACCAAATTTGTATGGTGCACTCTCAGAAGAAGATCAACCTAAAATAAGATTAAACCGAAGTCAAGAAAATAATGAAATCCATGATCTTTGTTATAGCTAAAAACAGATAATAGTTTAGTTGGTAAGATTACAGAACTATAAATACCTCTGTTTTGAACTCCTTATAGCCTTGAGTTGAAGATTTAGAAAGTACTTTAACCGCCACTTGTTCAGAACCATTTACAGTACCGTGGTACACCATGCCGAACCCTCCTTTACCTAAAACTCTTTGGAAGTTATTAGTCATTTGGATGACCTCTGAGTATGTATACCTTCTCCTGTTCTTATTAGCAAAAGTAACTTCCACTGTTGACGTCCTCGGTGGCAGGTCTAGACCTGTAATACATCAGAATAAGAATGCTATCATATTGTTTTATATTTTCATCACTTGTTTCAGTGAGATGGAGCAACAATGACAATGGCTGCAGAAGATTTTATATCTATTCTTATTTGATGTCTCTTGCAAATACCTTGTAGAATCGTTTTCTTTTTCTTTCCGAATACAAGAAAACAAATTAGTACAACAATGACAATGGCTGCAAAAGCAGCTGATGCAACAATTGGCACAAGAACTTTCTTCTTCGGTGCTTCTTTACATGAATCAGAGAGACAAAGCATTGGGTTCCCATCAACACTAGGATAAGACAAGAGTTGTTCAAAGTATAAGACGCACGAAAGGGTCGTAAATAATATTTGAAAACATTTTAAAAGATCTGTAGAAAAATTCTTACGATAGCTCTAGTCCTTTCTTATGAAGAGCTTGAGGAATTGAACCATTAAGATTGTTACCGCTTAAGTTTCTGTGCAAAACGATTATGATATGAGTTGGGACTTGTAAAGCAATAAAATAAATGTTGAGTGAAGCTTACATGACCGACAAAGATTCCATGTTGCCTAAAAACTCCGGCACAACTCCAGTCAAGTTATTATTCGACAAGTCCCTAATGTTAGCAAGAGAGAATTTTAAGACATGACTGTTAATCAAATGTATTCCCATCCATATAATAGCAATTTCTGGCTACTGATTAACAATGTTAATACTTACAGTTTTTCTAGTTTTGTAAGACTTTGAATGGCAGCTGCTATGGTTCCAGTTAAACCACTTGAAGACAAGTTTCTAGTGACATGTACATTCAAAGTGTTAGTGACTTTACTAACAAATCTTGAAGAGTGCGCATGTACTACTAAACTTACTACTTACAAAGACGTTATTCTTGGTGGCGTAGACGACATATCCGTGTTGTTGCAGTTTAATCCGTCCCACATAAGCTGTTGAGGGACGCATGGATCACCCTGCCAGGTGATTTTACTCAATCCATAGCTTGATGCGATGTCTTTTATAGCATCCACTGACATAAAAAGGTTTTGATATTATTGGTACTCATTGTCTTTATGACTTATTTCTTTAATAACATCAAAAAGAACAGACCTTAAATGCATAACCTGGAAAAGAAAGTCACATACCGTCATTTTCATCCGTTTCGGACTGCGGAAATCGAATAACTTTGTAGACTTCAAAAGCATTAAGTAGAGGTGGAAGAGTTGATCTTTTTGTTCTTATTAGCTGGAAACTGCATTCCCCTCCTTGGCATGTTTTCGGATTCACATTATCGATAGTAGTTACATCAAGCTTCTTAGGAATAACCGGTCCAGAATAATGTTGTCCGTTCAATAGGATGTTGAATTCTCTGGTTTCATTTGCCTGCAAGTCTTGAATCTCAGCAAAGTGTGCGTACAAGTAATATTGGTCACTAGGATTTGCTGAACTCCATTTAATTGTCAGTGGGTCTCTGGTATTAGTAGGCGTGGCAGCACTTTTCAGCGCACCTTGCGGTGGAACATAATCATTGGAATTGCTCACTTCTAGGTCAGTGTAAATCTGTGTCCATTCCCTCATGAAGAACGGATACCATCTGCGGTCATAGACATCGGTCCTCCGCCTGGGGGTGATAACAATATTGTTAAGAAGTAGAATAGGTAAATACATAAGATGAACTATATTAAATGTATGGAAATTTTCATTGTTTCTTCTATA
This sequence comes from Camelina sativa, assembly GCF_000633955.1. Taxonomy (NCBI): domain Eukaryota; kingdom Viridiplantae; phylum Streptophyta; class Magnoliopsida; order Brassicales; family Brassicaceae; genus Camelina; species Camelina sativa. The sequence continues at coordinate 45,362,668 of NC_025695.1, read as the reverse complement.
TTTTTTAGCGTCGAGGTTCCTTGTGTTGAAAGTGCAAAACCACACAAGCGCGCAAAAGACATGAAAAGATATATAAAAGAAAAAGAGAGACAAACAAAAAAGAACAGAATAAAATAGAGCAGAAGTGATAGAGTCAATTAAAGTGGTCTTACCGTAGCGGAACTCTTGAGTCGCTATGATATCTCCGAAAGAAAAAATCAAGGGAACCAGACTTAGTAATATAAGATTTTTTTCCCATTGGCCGTAATTCCAAAGCTGTTATAACCGGTGAAGTATTCCCAGTCTTAACAAGACATATCTGCAACGAGTTTGATGTTGGGATGTGTAAGATCTCTTCCGCTGTACCATTCACTAGTGTTTCTAAATCTATCGTGTCCCATAGATTCGGTCCAAGATAAAGATCAAACACCGGGTTAGTGTACAGGCCATCATAATTTCCATATAGAAAGTAAGCCTTGATCAAATATTTACGCCCCTTGTCCACACTCAGATTGTAGCAGTTCCGTCTTCCCTCTGGGAAATATCTCATCGTCAAGTATGGCTCCGCGTAACCGTTAGGATTTTCTCGGACTCGGCCAGTTTTTCCGCTCTGTATGAACTCTTTGTCCGAAGAGAACCACAGTTCAGTACCTTTCATTTTATAAGGAGACATCTGATCGTCGGGTAGTCCGCAATCCAAACTGATGAACCCTGTTGGTGAACATTAAAACCGGTTTACTTCTGAGAATCAAAATGTTTGAACGCATGGATCATGGATCTATATAGAAGAAATAAGAAATTAATCTGATACCTTTTTGGTCTTGAGCTTGAACAATATGAATGATGATGGCCAAAGTTATCAGCACCAACAAAAGCCAAAAACAACTCTCCATGTTTCTCTTACTAAACTCCCAACGAAAAAAATCAAGAAACCATTAAAGGCTGGCTATGCTGTTGAAGATAAACAACAAAGAAGTAAGACTACTAGAAGAAAGAAAGACTAAGTCAATTTAATGGTGAAAATGAGTAAATGTGTTTCTTCATCAAGGGAAGAAGATGAGGGTTAAATAGAGAAAACCATTGGCTAAGCTATGGAAGAAAAAATAGAAAAATAAACACGGAAACCCAGATCGCACACTAAGAAAAAGAATTTGAAAAAGTTCATGAGTTTTCACCATGCAAGAAGAAGAGTAAGCAAAAAAAAAAAAATAAGCAAACCCAAATCATACACTAAAAGAAAGACTTAGTCGAGACAATGATGCAAATGAAACTGTGTTTTCTAGCTAATGCAGCTTCACCAAGGGAGAGAATGCGGGGTAAGAGGACAACAAAGTTGCAACTTGCAACATCATTCACTATCATGAACTTATTAACGGGAAATGTGGAGCAGACCAAAAAGCACGATAAGCAATAATATGATCTCTTTTGAGCCATACTTTCTATAATCATCCCATTTAACATTCACGACATGGCACTTCATGAGTCAACAACACACATTCAGTATTAAAGCAGAGAGGATTCACAATTATCAAAACTTCATTGAGTCAACATAAACAAACAAATTCCAGAACATAGACGTCATGCTATTATCAGATATATCAAAAATCAGAACCCCAAATAAATAAAGTTGCAATTTTTTCAGTCATATCATTAACTTAGAATCACCTCTTCCGGCCATGGCTCTTGAGAGAATTTTGAGAGACCCGTCACTTTCAGCCGGATTCGACCGGCCCAATAATCACTGTGAGGAGGAAGAATGTGACGAATCTCCGACGATAAATCGGCCATATACGGCAGAGAAATCTTCCGCCGCGAGAAGGACGGCGATGACGATGAGACCTTATCATCGGCGATTTGAGAACGCGATAGACGATTTTGGAGTGCTGGGAACGCAGTCGCAGTAGTGTCGCGTTTCAAACGCAACGTTTACAAAGGATGCAAAAAAATAATAGTTTTGGGCCAGAGATGGATATTTTTGGGCCCATTATACAAAACGAATTCACGGATCCATTATCAAATCAACCTATCAGTCATCATCTGTCGTCACTTTCACCTCTGTCTACGCGAAGCAGTCCCCCCGACTCACCAGAAACCAAACTTTGAGAGAAGACCTAAGAGAGAAAGAGAGATGAGGTTGTTTGATCCGTGGCCAGTGTTCTTCAAGAGAGAATGGAAACGTTGTTGGCCGTTTCTCACTGGATTCGCAGTCACCGGCGTCCTCATCACCAAGCTCACGGCTGGATTCACTGGTATGTCTCTTCAGATCTGACCGATCTTTATCGGAAATGAAAGAGCTCATCTTCAATTGATTAATCGGATCGTGATATATTGATGTATTTTGGATTGTGAGTGATTGTTGGATCCTTGGTTGTTGAAACCCTAATTCATGAAAATGTATTGATTCGTTTGCAGAGGAAGACGCCAAGAACTCCAAGTTTGTCCAACAACACAGGCGGTAATGCCTTCCATCTTTCGATCAATCTATCCAATTTCAGATTTTTCGATGTTTTCAATTTTCGTTTTACATTTTGTATGGTTTTCTCTGCATCTGTTGATTGAATCACATGAAGATTTTTTTGCATTTCGTTCAAATTTCTTAGAATTGTTTGGTATGTTTTGTAATTTTCATCAATCGTGATTCATGATTTGGTATCTGGCTTTATCCAATAAACCTATACAAAAGATGTTCGTATGAAATGAAATGCATTTGACTAGCGTTTATCCCAAATCTCAATGTGTAATGTTTGATTTGTCCGCATCTGTTTCTTGATCCATTTTAGTTCTGTGAATATGGTAATACTTGATGCATTATGAGCCATACGTGTACTATCCCACCTCATTTTTGTAATCCTTGATTTAGGATTTCATAGGATCCATAAGACTTAGACTTAACCATTCTCTCATGATTTGTTTTGAAATTTCAGGTGATCTACTGTCGTGAATTGTTCGAGGCTGAGACGGCGACCCGTTCTTATGGAAACTACAGTGAGTGCTTCGGCTGTCAGACCTGCCTAATAACATGAAAGAGAGAATTTTAGACACTATAAAACTCTCTTCTTTTCCTTTTCTTTGTGTTTTCACTACTCTTGAACAGTGCAAATTCTACTTGGTTGATCCGATTATTTCCTTATATGTTTGATATGGATCTCTTCCTTCTCTTTGTGTTCCCCTAATAAGAGTATATGGTTAAGTAAGCATCCAGTTGAATGATCTTATCCACCAACAAGCTTTTGAACCCTAGCTGCTCATATTTTTCTCTACCCTAGTCTTATTTGTTTTGTAGTCATAATGTTAACTCCTGATTCACTTGAAAAAAACCCGTCCCCATCACCAATTTCTGTTCTACCGAGATTTGGATACTTGTTTTGGTCGAACCATAGGTTTCATTAAAACTGGATTATGAGCCCGGAGATTCACGATTGTGGCAATGTTGTGTTGGTTTGTTTCAATTAAATTTTGGCTATGTTTACCATCATTAAAGTCAAATTTTATCACAAGAGTTGAGTAATCAATCAACCATAAAACCATGAATTTTAGGCATATATTGGACCGCATTACTAAGCTAACAAATTGACTCCAAGATCGAATACTGAAAACATGTGGATCATGAATCGAGTCCAAGATGGCCGCAGGCAATGTTGTTTCCAGGAGGAGGTCCTACGCAAGAGATGGCGACAAAGGCATGAGCTTCTATACCAAACCGTAATAATGTGCATGAATGAAATAATTTGCATTCATGAAATAATATGCTATGAGATATACAATACTTGCTTTCAAAAAATATATACTAAGAAATATACTTTGCTACAACATGTAGGATTAAAATATTTCACTGATAGAAAGAAACATCAGAGTATCAACCCAACTAAGAAAACTATTTGGGATTATTGCAAGCCAAGATCTTTCTTCAATTGAGCAAGAGTTGCTTCGATCTCATCAATATTGTCTTCTATACTGTTCTTTGTGCTATTATTGTTCCCTGACGATTTCTCCGTGGAGGAGCCTTCTTCAAAATCAAATTTTTGTCCGTTTTTGCTTGATCCTTCATTGTCTTCGTCGGTTATGTTAAGTTCTTTCTCAAGAAACTCCACAAACTCTTCCCCAATTTCCTAAGAGAAGATAACCAAACATGAGAATCAAAATGAGCTAAAAATGGTTTTAGTATCTTAATAATCAGAACCGATTCTGTAAATTCCTTGATGGAAGAACAAAGTTCCCAGCAAAAAACATTCTCAGTTTAGTCATTACCATATAGAAATAACGAAAACCAAATCAGAGAAACAGGTTAGTATAGACTCTGTTTGTTCTATGGATTTTTTGGATTGACCCTCACTACCAAAAAGTCTATTGAAGTTTTAAGTAACAAAGTCTACTGAAAAAACAAGCAGATTAATTCATGACAATTTCAAGTGTAAGCTCATATTTGACACACATCAAGGACTCATTTTGATATTATCGGGCTTACCCCTAGTTCTTCCCAAAGACTTTTTGGTTTTCCTTGTGAGGATGCACTAGCTTCCCAATTATTATACTCTTCTTGAAGATCTTTGAAGAAATCCCCTGTCACCACAAAATGTGAGCCTCTAAATGAGTGACTAACGACAATTACGCAATGTTCTGTGCTTAAAATCTTTAGACATGAAAAAACCAATCTAATGACAGAAAGAAGATAGATTTCACAGGTTGACTCTACCGACTGTTATTTGAACGTCCCTCACGAATTCACCTGCATAATAAAGTGTGTTGTGCATAAGATCACACTGACCTCAATCAACCTAACCCCCCAAAAGATGACAACACATTAGAGAGCGCACCGACCACACTTCTAAATACAGTCACTAAAAGAAACCTAGCATTCACATTAAGTTATCAAACACTGTGAACATTTTCACAAGCCCTATTTAGCATTGGTGTTCGAAACCCTTTGTCAATGCTTCTACATGGTGTTCAAAGTTTAGCATTAGGCTTCAAAGAGTCAGTTTCCCATATTACACAAACGGACCCTGATATGATCGTGATTCAGTTATAAATATATGGTGCTTTCAGGGGGTTAGGGTTTTACCAAGTCCATAGAAATCTTCCTCGACTTGACTGTTGCTTTTACGACTTGTTTGACCCGTCGAGTATGAAGCACGACTACTCTCTGGTCCATACTTCCGCCGTGAGTCAGAGTTTATCAGGGTAGTGTATGCATGCTTTATTTTCAAAAACTTCTCTTGCGCATTTGCCTATAACACCAAAAACACCCAGAGGATGAACTACACTCTTCTTCC
>NC_025695.1:45350251-45357094 GCF_000633955.1 Camelina sativa | reverse complement strand
TTTTACAAAAAAAAAAAAAAAAACTTCAAAAGACACACATACACATGAAAGCACCATACAAAGTCCCAATTCCATGAATTTGTATATATAAGGACAAACGTGTACGCATTGAAACATCCATACATAGTTCCAATTTCAAGAATTTGATTCTACATACAATAACATCTAAGCAGCCATACATAGTTCCGTAAATTTTACCTCTTTATTAACATCTGGGTGATACTTGAGAGCAAGTTTACGGTAAGCCCTCTTTATATCTTGAGGAGTCGCTGATTGAGACACACCAAGAATCTCGTATGGAGAGACTCTAGCTCTAGGGACGATGATTCGACTTCTCCGTCTTTGAATACCACCACTCCGTCGTTTATAAAACGAAGAGAGACCAATGTCTCCACCACCATAGCAGCACTTTGTTACAGGAAAACCCAGAAAATTTAACCGATAAAGGAATGAAATTGGAGGAAGATGATGAGAAAGGAAGAAACTTTGTGGTGTTGGAGACAGAATCGAAGATGTTGCTGCTGCATACATAATTTCTCTCTGCTTCATTCGATCGAATTCACCCTTTTCTGGACAATCAAATCCGGTTATTGTTTAACCGCTTTTCCAATTTCCGGTTATTCCGATTCGTACCGTTTAATCTGGTATAATCGTTAACTCTGTTCTTACTTCTTCTTCGTTCTTTGTCCGACAAAATTGGGAGCTTTTTCATACTTCCCTCACTGTAATGTACCATCAAATAATGCGGTTTTTGATAAATTTTGAAGCTTTGATTCTCATTCATCCATGAACAAGTTATCCGTAATTCCTCGATCTTTTCGATTATTGTCGATCGGTTCTTATGTTGAACTAATCGAAAACAACGGTCGAGATCGAATGCTTTCTGGAGGAAGAGTGCTTCATGCTCATCTGGTGACATCTGGGATTTTTCGGTTGACGAGAATCGCAGCTAAGCTTGTGACTTTTTATGTTGAATGTGGGAAAGTAGCAGATGCTCGGAAGGTGTTTGATGAAATACCCAAGAGAGACATTAGTGGATGGGTTGTCATGATTGGCGCTTGTGCTCGACATGGGTTTTATCAGGAGGCTTTGGATTTATTCAGAGATATGAATACAGAAGGTGTAAAACTTGACGCTTTCATTGTTCCAAGTCTTCTTAAAGCTAGTCGCAATCTGCTTGATCAAGGGTTTGGGAAGATGATACATTGTCTTGTGCTGAAGTGTTCGTTTGAATCTGATGCTTTTATAGTTAGCTCTCTTATTGATATGTATTCGAAGTTTTGTGATGTAGAGAATGCGAGGAAGGTGTTTGATGATTTGGGTGAACAAGATTTGGTTGTGTTTAATGCTATGATCTCTGGTTATGCTAACAACAGCCAATCAGATAAAGCGTTGAACTTGGTGAAAGATATGAAACGAGTAGGAATAAAACCTGATATTATCACTTGGAATGCTCTACTTTCAGGATTTGCGCATATGGGTAGTGAAGAACAACTATCTGAGATTCTTGAGATGATGTGTTTAGATGGTCACAAGCCCGACGTTGTGTCCTGGACTTCTATTATATCAGGCCTTGTACATAATTTTCAGAATGAGAAAGCTTTTGATGCTTTTAAACAGATGTTAACTCATGGGGTGTATCCAAACTCAGCTACGATCACAACAATTTTGCCTGCTTGTAAATATGAAGCACGGGAAGGAGATTCATGGCTACTCGGTAGTTACTGGACTAGAAGATCACGGTTTCGTTAGAAGTGCTTTGCTCGATATGTATGGCAAATGTGGTAACATATCAGAAGCAATGATTTTGTTTCACAATACGTCAAAGAAGACAACTGTTACTTTCAACTCGATGATCTTCTGCTACGCAAATCACGGACTTTCTGACAAAGCAGTTGAGCTATTTAATCAGATGGAAGCCACGGGAGAGAAACTAGACCATTTAACATTCACGGCCATCCTCACCGCCTGCAGCCACGCGGGTTTAACTGATCTTGGGAAAAAAATGTTCCATTTAATGCAAAACAAGTACAGGATCGACCCGAGATTGGAGCACTATGCTTGTATGGTGGATCTTATCGGCCGATCAGGGAAGCTTGTTGAGGCCTATGAGATGATCAAGGCTATGCAAATGGAGCCGGATTTGTTTGTGTGGGGTGCTTTGTTAGGTGCGTGTAGAAATCACGGGAACATGGAGCTTGCAAGGATTGCAGCAAAGCACTTAGCAGAGCTCGAACCTGAGAACTCAGGGAACGGCTTGCTTCTGTCCAGTTTGTATGCCAATGCTGGTAACTGGGAAAGTGTTGCCAGAACGAAGAAGATGATTAAGAGGAAGAGGTTTAGAAGGTTTCTAGGCAGCAGCTGGGTAGAAACTGTTTGATCCTAATCCTCATTTTGGTTATGATCATCAAAACTGAGATTAGGGAGTGACGAACTAACAAATTTGGGGATATGAAAGGAATCGAGGACGATGAAATTGGGAATGAAGCGTCGCCCACATAAGGTCTAGCAAATATCGATAATCCTGAGTTTGCTTGATTCTGTGATGAGGTGCGAAAGCAATCCAAGGAGTTACATGACAACAGTGATAAAATATGTATCTCACATGATTCTGATTTCGAAGGTTCTGTTTTGGATGGAAAGAACTTAAAGCCTGAATATTGGAGAACTTTTGATGACATTGGCCTCTGTAGCAGACTTGGTCTTTCTTGTTACAATTTTCAGAATGGTACTGACTACAAGTTTGAGTCTGTGAGCAATTTATATACAGTACTGATTGTTGCCTCGTTGGTTCCCCAAGTTGTTCATTACATTGGAGGCGGTGAATCCATCAGATTATTCTCTACCCACTTTTGAGACGTGTGTTAAGCATAATGATGCCTCTAGAGATGATGTGCATTTATGGTGGAAGGTAACAAAGAAGCGAAAGAGTCTCATGAGTGGATAATGAGGCAATAGATGAATGGTACAAAGGTGAATTACCTGAATGGCTGTCTGATGATAATGATCGGAAAGAATGCTATGTGGTGAAGGACCAGAGTTGTGGGGCATGCCAGATGAATGGTTGCATCTCTTTGCTGAGTTTGCATTTTACACGAAAGGGGATGGATTCTTTACACCGAGCGATATTGCAAAATCTCAACCATTGGAGACTCAAAAGGTGGTTCTGGAAACTCAAAAGAGGAACAGAACCGCATGAGAAGCTTAAAGCGGTAAATGCAATACATAACTTTTGAATGTGGAGATGATGTGGTAACAGGTGAGGTTGCTAATCATAGAGCGGTAGTACGAACGGCAATGGATGGTAAACTAGGACACATGCACCTCGAGGTTAAGTGTTGGAGGCTTGGAGCATCAAAATTTAGCCGAACAAGGGAATCACATTTAACTTTTATTATGAGGTTTGTCTTGTCAAATTCACAATTGTAGCCAGTTGTTTTTTATTTATTTGTTAGTATATATCTAGAAAGGAAAGGATGAGATTACGTATTAGACAAAGACAAAATGAAACTTTGATTACTTCTGACTTTGAATCTGAATTTTTCTGTCTTTTTGTCTATTTTATTACCAAAAATCATCAAATCTGAATATTCCATTTAGAGATAAACATAAAATATGTGAGACCAAAGAACAGGTCAGATCAGATCTAAAGAGAGCATCTGCATCTCTTTGAGCTTCTTCCAGTGCTAAATCGAGACAGATAAAAAAAAAAGGAGGAAAATCAAGTGAAGAAGAGAAGGATAGTGTTGGTTCCGGTTCCAGCTCAAGGTCATGTAACTCCGATTATGCAACTTGGGAAAGCTCTTCACTCCAAGGGATTCTCCATAACTGTTGTTCAGACACAGTATAATCGAGTTAGCTCTTCCAAAGACTTCTCTGATTTTCATTTCCTCACCATCCCAGATAGCTTAACTGACTCTGATCTCAAAAGCCTTGGAGCACTCCCGTTTATGCTCAAAATCAATCAAGTCTGCGAGGAAAGCTTCAAGCACTGTTTAAGTCAACTATTGCAGAAACAAGGTGATGATGATATTGCTTGTATCGTCTACGATGAGTACATGTACTTTTCCCAAGCTGCAGCTATGGCGTTTCAAATTCCTAGTGTCGTCTTCAGCACGCTGCCTTTGTCTGTCGCTCTGTTTTGTCTAAAGTCAATGCAGAGTCCTTCTTGCTCGACATGAAAGGTACTCAAGATTCGAGCTATTCATCTCAATTCAAGAGGCCATTTAGTTAGATAACCCAATCCAAATGCTGTTCTCTGCAGATCCTGAAACGCAAGAGCAAGTGTTTCCAGGGTTGGATCCTCTAAGGTACAAGGACTTGCCAACTTCAGCATTTGGGCCATTAGAGAGTATTATCAAGCTCTACTGTAATGCTGTAAACATTCAAACATCTTCTGCTGTTATCATCAACTCAGCAAGCTGTCTAGAGAGCTCGTCTTTGGCACAGTTGCAACGAAAACTACAAGTTCCAGTGTATCCTATTGGCCCAGTTCACATTGCAGCGTCAGCGTCTTCTAGTTTACTAGAAGAGGACAGGAGCTGCATTGAATGGTTGGACAAGCAGAAACCAAGCTCAGTGATTTACATAAGCTTGGGAAGCTTGGCTCTATTGCAAACCAAAGACATGTTGGAGATGANCGTCTACGATGAGTACATGTACTTTTCCCAAGCTGCAGCTATGGCGTTTCAAATTCCTAGTGTCGTCTTCAGCACGCTGCCTTTGTCTGTCGCTCTGTTTTGTCTAAAGTCAATGCAGAGTCCTTCTTGCTCGACATGAAAGGTACTCAAGATTCGAGCTATTCATCTCAATTCAAGAGGCCATTTAGTTAGATAACCCAATCCAAATGCTGTTCTCTGCAGATCCTGAAACGCAAGAGCAAGTGTTTCCAGGGTTGGATCCTCTAAGGTACAAGGACTTGCCAACTTCAGCATTTGGGCCATTAGAGAGTATTATCAAGCTCTACTGTAATGCTGTAAACATTCAAACATCTTCTGCTGTTATCATCAACTCAGCAAGCTGTCTAGAGAGCTCGTCTTTGGCACAGTTGCAACGAAAACTACAAGTTCCAGTGTATCCTATTGGCCCACTTCACATTGCAGCGTCAGCGTCTTCTAGTTTACTAGAAGAGGACAGGAGCTGCATTGAATGGTTGGACAAGCAGAAACCAAGCTCAGTGATTTACATAAGCTTGGGAAGCTTGGCTCTATTGCAAACCAAAGACATGTTGGAGATGGCTTGGGGATTGAGTAACAGCAATCAACCTTTCTTATGGGTGATCCGACCAGGTTCTGTTCCCGGCTCGGAATGGACAGAATCCTTACCAGAGGAATTCAATAAGTTGGTTTCAGAAAGGGGTTACATTGTGAAATGGGCACCACAGATAGAAGTTCTCAGACATCCTGCAGTAGGAGGTTTTTGGAGTCACTGTGGATGGAACTCGACACTAGAGAGCATCGGGGAAGGAGTTCCGATGATCTGTAAGCCTTTTACCGGCGATCAGAGAGTTAACGCGAGGTACGTTGAGAGTGTTTGGAGAATCGGGGTTCTATTGGAGGGAGAACTGGATAAAGGAACTGTGGAGAGCTCTGTGAAGAGGTTGACAGTGGATGACGAAGGGGCAGAAATGAGAAAGAGAGCCTTTGACTTGAAAGAGAAGCTCGAAGCCTCTGCTAGAAGTGGAGGTTCGTCATGCAGCTCATTAGATGACTTTGTCAATTCCTTGACGACGCCGTGAAGATGATATAGTCCCTGTCCAAAGTCAAAAGTGTATCAGAAGATATTCATTGTGTAATATTTTTTCAGTGTAATATTTGAAGCATTGTTTTGAGTTACACTCTGAAAACAAAATAAGAGATAAGACCTTGTGCTTATGCATTACAGTTTCTGCGACCAAATTCAATCACTAGAAACCCTTATAAGTTACTTCAGTTCAGTTTTTTCACCATACCAATCAGATCAACGTAACTGACTCCAATCTGGTATCTGTTTTGATGGTCACCAACCCGACACTGTGTCCTGGACATATCTGGCCTTTGTACATACTTTTTAGAATGAAAGCTAATAATGCTATTAAACAGATGCTAACTCATGCGTTGTATATCCATATTCAGCTATGATCACTACCCTTTTACAGTTTTACGTACGGCTACTCGGCCGTCGCTGAACTAGAAGATCACGGTTCCGTTAGAGTGCTTTGCTCGGTATAGTCAAATTGGATAGATGATCCTTTTGGTCAAATTAAACTACAAAATTACATAATTCTCTGTCTTTTGCCGGCCGTCTATAACTTGGCCCGTTGGCCGGCAGCTTTTCTATATTCAGACATGTTCTATGCTAAAAATAACACAACAGAACTATCCAGAAAGAGGTGACATAAAGAAAGAAAAGGATAGAGATAGACTTCCTTAGAAAATGGTCCAAAAACAAAACATAAAATTAATATAGAAAATGACAAAAAGGAAGACTTAAATGGGGCAGTTCGCCTATAATAATATCTAGTATTGATCCATAGAGAAGAAGATGGTGACCAATTTTGTCATTTCTATCTTCGGGGTTCTTTGTCCATTTTGTTAATTTCACGTGCTTGTTCTTTTGGTTCTCCTTTCACACAATGCTGAGAGCTTTCCCCAACCTCAAAAATATTCCACTTAGGGAGAAAAACAAGTTGGCGATGAGACCAATGTAACGGTTAATACATATCTCACGTGTCTATATTAGATCACATCAGATCTGGTTTAAAGCATTGAAGCATCCTTATGTCTCTTTGAAAATTTTTTCCATTCATAAACGTTGAAAAAGAAAAAGAGAGAGAGAGAGAGAGAGAGAGAGAGAGAGAGAGAG
>NC_025695.1:45325468-45349608 GCF_000633955.1 Camelina sativa | reverse complement strand
AGCAATGTATAGGTCAACTACTGGAGGAACAAGGTAATGATATTGCTTGTGTCGTCTACGATGAGTACATGTACTTCTCTCAAGCTGCAGTTATGGAGTTTCAACTTCCCAGTGTCCTCTTCAGCACGACAAGTGCTACTGCGTTTGTCTGTCGCTCTGTTTTGGCTAGCGTCAACGCAGAGTCGTTCTTGATCGACATGAAAGGTACTTAAGATTTTTTTAGATCCACAAATCCCATTCAGACAAACCAATCTAAATGCATGCTGTTTACTTTGGTAGATCCTGAAGTGTCAGACAAGGTATTTCCAGGGTTGGATCCTTTAAGGTACAAGGACCTACCAACTTCAGCATTTGGACCATTAGAGAGTGTACTCAAGGTTTACAATGAGACTGTCAACATTCGGACAGCTTCCGCTGTTATCATCAACTCGACAAGCTGTCTAGAGAGATCATCTTTGGAATGGTTACAACGAGAGCTACAAGTTCCAGTGTATCCTGTAGGACCACTTCACATTGCAGCTTCAGCGCCTTCTAGTTTGCTAGAAGAGGACAGGAGTTGCATTGAGTGGTTGAACAAGAAGAAACTAGGCTCAGTGATTTACATAAGCTTGGGAAGCTTGGCTCTAATGGAAACCAAAGACGTTTTGGAGATGGCTTGGGGTTTAAGTAATAGCAACCAACCTTTCTTATGGGTGATCCGACCGGGTTCTATTCCTGCCTCGGAATGGATAGAGTCATTACCAGAGGAATTCAGTAGGTTGGTTTCAGAAAGGGGTTACATTGTGAAATGGGCACCACAGATGGAAGTTCTCAGACATCCTGCAGTAGGAGGGTTTTGGAGTCACTGTGGATGGAACTCGACGCTAGAGAGCATCGGGGAAGGAGTTCCAATGATCTGTAGGCCTTATACAGGCGATCAGAAAGTCAATGCGAGGTACTTAGAGAGAGTTTGGAGAATTGGGGTTCAATTAGAGGGTGAGCTGGATAAAGGAGCTGTGGAGAGAGCTGTAGAGAGGTTGATTGTGGATGAAGAAGGAGCAGAAATGAGGAAGAGAGCCATTGACTTGAAAGAGAAGCTTGAAGCCTCTGTTAGAAGTGGAGGTTCCTCGTGGAGCTCATCATTAGAAGACTTTGTCAATTCCTTGAAAGAATTCCATGTAGTCTCTGTTCGAAGTCAAGATTAAAGCAGAAGAGATTTGTTTAGTATTATGAAATAAAAACTACACCAAAAAAAGTTGTATTTTATTTTAACTTTTTAAGTGTAGTTTTTTTTTTTCTGCAGTTCTATAAAGACACTCTTCTATAAATAAGATCAGTTTCTGCATTTGGAGAGCACTTTTCTGGGTTACGCTCTTCATACAACTTGCGTTAGTAAACTTCCGTTAGGAAACTGTGGTAATTACGCGTACATAGTGATTTCACCATATCTATTACTGAGAACAAATGGCTAAAACGCCTCTCCATTGAAGAAACATATATGTCAGACGAAGCAGTGTATCGGTGGAGATTCTATCAATCAACTTGGATTCTTAATAGAAGGAATCTATGCACTGAACCAATTAAAGATTCGTGACGCTTTGAAAGAAGAACACGAGTGACCCACATAAATAAAAGTCATAACATAATGTTAGAATATGGTGTGAACACAAACATCCATTGAATGAAACACAAACATCCATTGAGTGAAATCGAAAAGTGATCTTCTAACGGAGACTCCATATTGGTCACAGAAATATTCTATGGATTCTCTCATCTATAATGCAGATTTATATATATATATATCTTAACAGATTTTTTTAATTTACATCCAAATATGAAAATTATATAGCTGACACTACTTCTAACCCATTGTGGCCAAAGAGAGAGAGAGAAAAAAACACAAAACATTAGCTTATTGTTGAAATGTCACTTTCTTCCTTATGGTTATAGGACTTGGAGTTTATTGGCGTGTGGCCACTGACCCTGACCCTCCAACGCAATCAAAAGATATTTTTCTTTAAGAAGGAGAAAAACTATTTTAATATAAGAAACGATAAATCAAAGAGGTACTTGTCATAGTGAGGAAACATGAGGGTCTTGTCTGATGCTATCTTCATTATCCAAAGACAGATAACAATTAACAAAACGAACAAACATGATGGGATATCTTGGATTTAACAAGACTACAAGTGATGATAAGCAAAGAATGCTTTATCTACCTCATAAGAATGGAAACAGTGAAACTAATTCACTCATAGAAGGCTTCATTCTCCAATAACCCCAGGCTTCAACGCTATTTTTCTCGAATCATTTACTATACAAATGCAATGAGGACATGTGTGAGAAACTAAAATTCACGAGGACGTAGCGAAGCAGAAAAGAAACCAGAAGCCAAGAACCTGTAACGAAGAATCAATTAAGATCAAGAACTTGCTAAGATGAGTTAACTTAATTAATACATAATCCATCTACCTAAGGATTTTGACCATACACTATCACCTTATGGACGAATATCAAAAGTCATAGATATAATACTTGCTGATGCAGCAAGATATTTGGAAACTATCCAAATATCTAATATTATTATCTTTTTAATTTATATTTATAATTATTCTAGAATATTCTCTGTTTGAGGGTTTTTATGTTTTCTATTATATATAGCCTTCTTAGACCTCATATTGTATTTAGTTATTGATGAATTGATTAATCTAAAGATTTAAAGAGGTTTTGATAAACCATTGTGAAGAGTATTCACAAATCCAAGAGTTTTTGTGAAAGCCCTGAGAGGAAAACTCTCAAAACCTAGTTATCCGGTATTCTGAGGAATCAATGGATCTCTAGTTCTATCCCTATTAGCTTCGGCGTCACTTGCTTACTATATAGGAACAAACATCAAAGAATACGAATCTGAAGACGGCTAATGACTATTTCTAGATACAGATCTGTCTATGATCTCTTAACCAGAAGCTCACACCAAATCTAGGTTACATTCAGTGTCAGCTCGTGAACTAGATTACAAAGTTCCACTCTGAAGAGTGTGTTATACATCAAATCTGTTTTGTAACGTAATCCTCGAGAAACAACCTTTGAAATTAGGATTTAATCATCAAATTAAGGAACAAGGGCACAATAGCCATTATAAACAGAGGTTATATAACACAGTCCTCAAATGGTGTAAAAATTCCAACTTTACTTAAAAAAAGAAACAGTACGAAAACAAACTTACCTAATTACTTGTCATTCACGTCACCACCACCACCAACAGAAGGAGAGGTAACCATGGTTCCAAACCTATTCTGCTGCTGCATCATATACTGGTTTGATTCATTTCCATGGTCACGATACTGATGATATTGTCCTTGCATCATACCAACGTGATTCCCATAAACTGGCATCGGGATCATCGAAGGAACTCCTAATTTCCCGGTAGCTCCGTTACTTCCTCCGCCGTCTTGAAAGCTCTGTGGAGGCACCGGCGTCGAAGAGAAGAGCTGATCAGACGAATACGGACCATCCTCCGTCGTCAAACCTTGAATCCGTTTTAAGTAAAGCCTATACTTTTGCAAATGAGACGCGACGTTTTCACGGCTAAGCCCTTCAACGTTCATCAGCTGCATAATCGTCTTCGGAACCGCGGATTTAATCCCCAAGTGATCAACAACGTCAACGAATCTCTTGTGAAGCTGAGGAGTCCAAACTAAACGCGGTCGTTTCAATGTCTTCTCAGTCCCTGAATCACCTTCCTCCTCCGCCATGGAATCAACCGCAGCAGCCTCACCGCCTCCTCCGTCTGATCTCCTCTGTTTCTTCGGATCAGATCCATGACTACTCGATCCAACTCGATCTACTACTACTACGACCTCCTCCGTCGCTGCCGAGTAACCATTCCCACTGCTGCTGCTCCGCAACGAAGAGATCGTGACTCGCGACGCACGGTCGACGTCGTGAATCGTACGGCTCCGTTCTGGGATTATACTAAAAGCTAACGCCAGAATCGACGGGACTAGAGATTGAGACAACGGAGTCAAATCATCTCCTTCCGGTAATCCAATCTCCCATTCCGGAACCTTATCGTGTTCATCGTCTTCTCCGTCGTCGTCACCGTAATCGCTCATCCTAACTTCCTTCCCCATTTTTCACACTCTCTCTTCTTTAATTACGGATTCCAAAATCAATCAAGTCATCTTGAAGCTCAAACTACAACAACATGTTGTAGAAATTTTCGGATCAGAGATCGGAGAAGAAGACCGGAAAATTCGTATAGCCTAGTTTTTTTCCAAATTCTTTTGGGAAATTTAGAAAAATCGATTTTTTTTTTTTTTTTTTGGCCCTGTTTTGGAAAAAGTGAAAAAAGTGCAATATCGGCTCTGAGTTTACTGCTTACGTGGACAAGTTAAAGCTAGATATTTTTTTAGATCTTCATCATCATCACCGTCTACTTGGTCTGTTTGACTGACACGTGTACATCTAAACATTTTATCTGGATATACTATTGTACTTTATCCACATATAAACGTTAATCCATGAGCCGTTGGATTGTTTGTTTAAAGATCAATCTGACGGCATCTAGCTGATGATATGACACGTCAATTAAAAACGAAATTTTTAAACAGCCTTTTATTGGGCTATATCTAGGCCCATTATATTTTTTTCTAGCTCAATACATGTGTTCCAAATCATCCATCTGTTTCCATATCTCGTCGCGGAACTCGGTAGGGACTCTGAACTCAAAAGCACAATTAATGTCTAACTGAGTCCACTCGTTCGCCGTCATATTCCAAGCGTTATCTGGTTCCTCTGTATTTGCAATTGCAAGCGTGCTTCTTCGATCTCCCCCTCCTGTGTTTTCGTCTCTAATCGTAAGTTTCTTTATCGATCTCCAAAGTAGATAGATCAGAATCAATCGAATTGATTGATTGATTGATTAATTAGGTTTATGTGAATCGAAGACTTTGTTTGTTGATGTTTTAGGTAGCGGAACCAGTTTATGGAATCGTTGCATTGAGTAGAAAACCCTAATTTTTGGGGAACTGTGTAGTGCTTGTAAATGAGTTATAATAATTAGATAAGAACCAAGATTCAATGGAAATAAGTGACGGTGAGTGGACAGTGGTCTTACCTAGTAAAGGAAGACAAGGAAGAAGAATAAAACCGAAACCTAAGCTTCAAGAAGATGAGCAACAACAACCATGGGAATCAGATGATCTTGAAGTTGATCCACAGAGGCAAGCAAGACTAAAGCAAAAGATGGACATCTCGATGCACAAAGTCGAGAGCTCCAAGTTTTACACAGCATTCTTGGAGCAGCTCAAGTCTCCTGAGGTTTCGGACCAGTTTCGACTCGTGTTAGGCAATAAAACACAGCTGCAGATCGTGATGTACGGTATAGGCAGCATAGAGTCATACGAGTCTCCGAGGTTTCAGCTGAGCATTGCAATCTTGATGATGAGAGAGTTTGATTGGGTTGGTGATAACATTGAAGTATTTGATCCAGTTCTCTCTGCAACTGAATCTAGTTTCCTGGAATCTTTGGGATGCACTGTCTTATCAGTGAATGAGCAAGCTCGAAGGGAAGCTTTAAAGCCTACTCTTTTCTTTATGCCACACTGTGAGGCTAATCTATACAGCAACCTATTGGAAGCAAATTGGAGAACGGATCGGTTGTCTAGAATCGCATTGTTTGGGAACAGCTTTCAGATGTATGAGGAGCAAGTTTCGTTTGACTCAGAAGTCATCTCTGCCACCAAACGAATCGTAGCTGCAAAAAGAATCACAACCGAGTTTGCGATTGAGACGGTGTCAGATGATTACTTTGCAGCTTTCCATGATTCAAGCTGGCATTTTTTCAGTTCTGGTATAGATTCAGAGCTGCCATTGTTCGTTTCAGAGGAATTTTAGATCCTCTCTTTGATTTTTCACTTGTGTAACATTAGTTTCTCTGCATAATTTTAGCCATCAAAAGGAGGAGGGCAAACCAAATTGAAGTTATTGACTTATCAATGCAGTCAAATTTTTTTAATGTTATCACAAATTACCATGTTTTACTCTATTGTTGTGACTAGCAATTGAGTAACAAACACTTAGTAGTATTCAGCTAAGTATTCTCATTATGCATTTGTGTTCATATTTTATGTCTTTAAGATGGTAATCAGTTGCCATCATTGCGATATGTGTATCTAATTTGCATTGGTTGCAACTTGCAAACAAAACAGGAAAAATAATATATAGTTGAGGAACTTTTCTTTTTGTTTTATTTAATAATATGGTCAATTGGTTAAGAAAATTGATACATGATAACATATAGATAAACATGAGTTGCCATCTTGAGTTACATGATAAAATCCATTTTTTTTTTTGGTAGATGTGGAATCGAAAACACTCAAGATCCTCTCCTCATCAATTTCAGTATTCAAATCCAGGACTATATGCATAATTTTAAGTAACGAGTGCTTAATGTAAACAAAAAGCGTAGAAGATAAGGTTAACTAGAACAAGTAAGTGAGTATGAGAGACAAGACAAGACAACAGTTGTATATAGTCAGAAATCGGGACCACTAAAAACGGACATAATTAAATCGGTCCTACTCCTACACACCAAAAACCAAACTCTACCGTTCATCCTCAATCCTTCCTTTTTTATCTTCATTTCGCTGTTTCTTCGCATTTGTAGAAGCCTTGAGAAGACCGGAAGAACGTACCATGGTGACCAAAAACTCGATTGAGTTCAATCGTTACATCGAGCGCAAAGCTTTTGACGAGACAAAAGAAGGTGTCAAAGGGATCGTAGAAGCTAGAATAACCCAAATCCCTCGTATCTTCCACCACCCTCAAGATGCCTTAACCGAAAAGAAACCCTCTGTCTCTCTTTCAGACCTAGAGATCCCTATCATCGACTTTGCAAGCGTCCACGTGGACACAACATCACGAGAAGCCGTCGTAGAGAAAGTCAGATCCGCAGCCGAGAATTGGGGATTCTTCCAAGTGGTCAATCATGGTGTTCCCTTGAACGTTCTTAGAGAGATTAAAGATGCTGTTCGTAGATTTCACGAGGATGATCCTGAGGTCAAGAAATTGTACTTCTCACGTGATGCTACCAAGAACAAGTTCTACTACAACAGTAATTTCGATCTATACAGTTCTTCGTCGTCTGTTAACTGGAGAGATTCTATCTCTTGTTACGTAGCTCCAGATCCTCCGGCTCCTGAGGAGCTCCCAGATACTTGCAGGTAACAAGAACAGACTAACTAATTAACTTCTTTTTATTTCTTTTAAAAACAGAAGGATCTTGAACCAAAACCCTAATCACCCGGCCACCATATAAATTTAGTGCTAGCTAGACAAATTAGATGTTAATTGGTTTTGAGTTGACGAGAACTCATGATTCCTTAAAGTAATTGATATCTAACATTGTTTATTGACTCAGGGATGCTATGTTCGAATACTCAAAGCATGTGCTGAGTTTAGGTGGTTTGCTCTTTGAGCTTCTCTCAGAAGCACTAGGTTTAAAATCTGAGACTCTTAAGGGCATGGATTGCTTGAAGACGTTGCTTATGATCTGCCATTATTATCCACCTTGTCTACAACCTGACCTAACTTTAGGGATAAGTAAACACTCAGACAACTCCTTCCTCACGTTTCTTCTTCAAGACAACATCGGCGGTCTTCAAATCCTTCATCAAGACTCTTGGGTCGATGTCTCTCCCCTTCCCGGAGCTCTTGTTATCAACATCGGAGATTTCTTGCAGGTACAATAGGAATTTTATTATATATTTTTATAACAAATACTTTAGAATTAAGAATCTTTTGATTTGTTTATATCGGTTTGATATTGATGCAGCTAATAACGAACGATAAGTTTGTAAGTGTGGAGCATAGAGTTCTTGCAAATAGACAAGGACCAAGGATTTCAGTAGCTAGCTTTTTCAGCTCAAGTGTACGTGGGAACTCAACAGTTTATCGACCAATGAAAGAGCTTGTGTCTGAAGAAAACCCTCCAAAGTACAGAGACATAACAATAACAGAGTACTCAAAAGGATTCATTGAGAAAGGTCTCGATGAACATCGCATCTCTCTTTTTTTAGGATATGAAAATTAAAAGCGTCAACAATATTTTTTTTACCACTTTCTTTGGATCAGTTCCTCTGTTTCTGGCTTTGCAAATAATTAAACCAATGTACCAAAATTAAGAAAGAAAATAGAAATAGTGTGTGAGCGCAAAGCTTTCGATGAGACTAAAGAAGGTGTAAAAGGCCTCATCGACGCTAAAATCACCGAGATCCCTCGAATTTTCCACATCCCTAAAGATACCTTACCCGACAAGAAACCTTCTGTCTCTGTTTCAGACCTAACGATCCCTACCATCGACTTTGCAAGCATCGGCGTGGACAAATCCTCACGTGAAGCCGTGGTAGAGAAAGTCAAATATGCGGTGGATAATTGGGGATTCTTCCAGGTGATTAACCATGGTGTTCCTTTAGACGTTCTTGAAGAGATTAAAGATGCAGTTCGTATGTTTCACGAGGAAGAAGATCATGAGGTCAAGAAATCATATTACTCGCTTGATTTCACCAAGAACAAATTTGCGTACAGTAGTAATTTTGATTTGTACAGTTCTTCACCTTCTCTTTATTTGTGTTCATATTTTATGTCTTTAAGATGGTAATCAGTTGCCATCATTGCGATATGTGTATCTA
Organism: Camelina sativa; assembly: GCF_000633955.1. Lineage (NCBI taxonomy): Eukaryota > Viridiplantae > Streptophyta > Magnoliopsida > Brassicales > Brassicaceae > Camelina > Camelina sativa. The sequence continues at coordinate 45,340,936 of NC_025695.1, read as the reverse complement.
ATTTGCATTGGTTGCAACTTGCAAACAAAACAGGAAAAATAATAGTTGAGGAACTTTTCTTTTTGTTTTATTTAATAATATGGTCCATTGGTTAAGAAAAATTTGATACATGATAACATATAGATAGACATGAGTTGCCATCTTGAGTTACATGATAAAATCCATTTTTTTTTTGGGTAGATGTGGAATCGAAAACACTCAAGATCCTCTCCTCATCAATTTCAGTATTCAAATCCAGGACTATATGCATAATTTTAAGTAACGAGTGCTTAATGAAAACAAAAAGCGTAGAAGATAAGTTCAACTAGAACAAGTAAGTGAGTATGAGAGACAAGAAAAGACAACAGTTGTATACAGTCAGAAATCGGGACCACTAAAAAACGGACATAATCAAATCGGTCCTCCTACACACCAAAAACCAAACTCTACCGTTCATCCTCAATCTTTCCTTTTTTATCTTCATTTCGCTGTTTCTTCGCATTTGTAGCAGCCTTGGGAAGACCGGAAGAACGTACCATGGTGACCAAAAACTCGATTGAGTTCGATTGTTACATCGAGCGCAAAGCTTTTGACGAGACAAAAGAAGGTGTCAAAGGGATCGTAGACGCTAAAATAACCCAAATCCCTCGTATCTTCCACCACCCTCAAGATGCCTTAACTGACAAGAAACCCTCTGTCTCTATTTCAGACCTAGAGATCCCTATCATCGATTTTGCAAGCGTCCACGTGGACAAAACGTCACGAGAGGCCGTCGTAGAGAAAGTCAGATCCGCAGCGGAGACTTGGGGATTCTTCCAAGTGGTCAATCATGGTGTTCCTTTAAACGTTCTTGAAGAGATTAAAGATGCAGTTCGTAGGTTTCACGAGGATGATCCTGAAGTCAAGAAATTATACTTCTCACGTGATGCCGCCAAGAAGAAGTTTTTCTACAACAGTAATTTCGATTTATACAGTTCTTCGTCGTCTGTCAACTGGAGAGATTCTATCGAATGTTACATAGCTCCAGATCCTCCGGCTCCTGAAGAGCTCCCTGAGACTTGCAGGTAACGAGAGCAGACTAAGTAACTCATGAGTTCCTTAAGTCACTAAATTCTAACATTGTTTATTGACTCAGGGATGCTATGTTCGAATACTCAAAGCATGTGCTGAGTTTAGGTGGTTTGCTCTTTGAGCTTCTCTCTGAAGCACTAGGTTTGAAATCTGAGACCCTCAAGTGTATGGATTGCCTGAAAACTTTGCTTATGATCTGTCACTATTACCCACCTTGTCCACAACCTGACCTAACTTTAGGGATAAGTAAACACTCAGACAACTCCTTCCTCACGGTGCTTCTTCAAGACAACATTGGTGGTCTTCAAATCCTTCATCAAGACTCTTGGGTCGATGTCTCTCCCCATCCCGGAGCTCTTGTTATCAACATCGGAGATTTCTTGCAGGTGAAAATAAGAATTTTGTTTATTCTAATAACAAATACCTTAGAATTAAGAGTCTTTTAATTTGTTTATATGATTACGTTGGGTTTGATATTGGTGCAGCTTATAACGAACGATAAGTTTGTAAGTGTGGAGCATAGAGTTCTTGCCAGTAGACAAGGACCAAGGATTTCAGTAGCTAGCTTTTTCAGCTCAAGTGTACGTGAGAACTCAACAGTTTATGGACCGATGAAAGAGCTTGTGTCAGAAGTAAACCCTCCGAAGTACAGAGACACAACCATAATAGAGTACTCAAAAGGATTATTTGAGAAAGGTCTCGATGGAACATCGCATCTGTCTACTCTCAGGATATGAACAGTTACACTATTTCTGGCTCTGCAATAATTAAACCAGTGTACCAAAAGTAAGAAAAAAAGAAGCGTGTGTCTGAGTGTATAAATGTATATTTGTGTATGTTAAGCTACTCTATTACATAAACAAATAAATCCATCTTTTGATGTGATGTAAAAGTAGTCAAAAAAAGACGCTCAAAATTCTCTCCTCGATTTTCAGCACTCAAATTTCGGTAATTAACGTAGAATCAAGGGATGTACGCGTAATTAACACTAATCAGTCCTTAATAAAAACAAAAAGTGGCGAAGATAAATTCAACTACGACAACTAATAAAGTCAATGTGAGAAAGAGAGAAAGAGACAATCAGACAACATCAATGTAAATAATATCTATCGAATCTTCACTGATGATCATTCATTAGTTCCGGTCAGAATCCGCAACTCCTACTGTCTTATTCTCAATCGTCCTTTTTAATCTTAATATTGCTTTTTTTCCTTAGAAGGAAGTAAGAAACAGTAAAATGGCTAATCACTCTATCGGAATCGATCCTTACACTGAGCGCAAAGCTTTTGACGAGACAAAAGAAGGTGTAAAAGGGCTCATCGACGCTAAAATCACCGAAATCCCTCGAATTTTCCACATCCCTAAAGATACCTTACCCAACAAGAAACCATCTGTCTCTGTTTCAGACCTAGCGATCCCTACCCTCGACTTTGCAAGCATCGGCGTCGACAAAGCGTCGCGTGAAGCCGTCGTGGAGAAAGTCAAATATGCGGTGGAGAATTGGGGATTCTTCCAGGTGATTAACTATGATGTTCCTTTGGACGTTCTTGAAGAGATTAAAGATGCTGTTCGTAGGTTTCACGAGGAAGAAGATCATGAGGTCAAGAAATCATATTACTCGCGTGATTTCACCAAGAACAAATTTACATATAGCAGTAACTTTGATCTGTACAGTTCCTCACCTTCTCTTACTTGGAGAGATTCTATCTCTAGTTACATGGCTCCTGATCCTCCTACGCCTGAGGAGCTCCCAGAGACTTGCAGGTAACGGAAACATACTAACTTTTTTGTTTAACCGGACACAGTCAAGAAGAAATTGATCTTTAACTTCAACTAATAGCGTGATTGAATAGTCAAGAAATAATTCATTTTCTTAAAGGGAGAGTGATTAATTTCGAAAAGTATTGAACTGTCTCAGGGATGCTATGATTGAATACACAAAGCATGTGCTGAGTTTAGGCGATTTGCTCTTTGAACTTCTCTCTGAAGCACTAGGTTTGAAATCTGAGATCCTTAAGAGCATGGATTGCTTGAAGAGTTTGCTTATGATCTGCCACTATTACCCACCTTGTCCACAACCTGACCTAACTTTAGGTATAAGTAAACACTCAGATAACTCTTTCCTCACGGTTCTTCTTCAAGACGATATCGGTGGTCTTCAGATTCTTCATCAAGACTCTTGGGTCGATGTCTCTCCTCTTCCGGGAGCTCTCGTTGTCAATATTGGAGATTTCTTGCAGGTAAAGCAACAATCTGAAAAGAAAAAAATAGATTCCCTTAAAATTAATTGTGTTTTTTGCTAATGTATATTGGGGTTTGATTTTGCAGCTGATAACAAACGATAAGTTTATAAGTGTGGAGCATAGGGTGCTTGCGAATACACGAGGCCCAAGGATATCAGTAGCAAGCTTTTTCAGCTCAAGTATACGTGAGAACTCAACAGTTTATGGACCGATGAAAGAGCTTCTGTCTGAAGAAAACCCTCCAAAATACAGAGACACAACCTTAAGAGCATACTCAGAAGGATACTTTAAGAAAGGTCTTGATGGAACATCGCATCTGTTGAATTTCAGGATATGAAACTAACGAGATATATATAAAGAGTAATATTGTCTTGTTTGTTTGTAAGTATTCGTACCATATATATATATTGGTGTGTTCCTTGCATCAGCTACTCTGTTCTTGGCTCTGCAACACTTAAATCAATGTACCAAAAATAAGAAGAATTAATGTGTTTATTATGTGTGTTAAGCTACTCTGTATATGGATCTTTATTCTTTAGCCGTACGTAGTTATAAGAAAATTAGTGCATGTTTTACACTTGAGTCAAGTGACTTGACAAAAACTCTGGCTCCTACTTGAATACTATCCGACATCCATATTAAAAATTATATAGATACATGGATAAATCTATGAATAACATATAGATTTAAAGAGGGTAACAAGTCACTTAATCAATGTGTATGGATATAGCTGTCATTATGCTCAGATTCGTCATGCCCTCCATCACCACTAGATTATTTGAATGTTTACAACATTTTTATAATATGATAGATACTCAAAGACGGGCACGGTCTCTGCATTTCTTTATTCAATTTCTTATGCAAGATGCGAATTAGACCGAAAATTATAGATATTCGACCAAAAATCTTTTTTTTTTTCTATATATGATGCATATGATTATATGGATCCTGTATAACAAAAATTGATTTTTTTTAATTATTAATTCGTTGAACTATTGACATTTTTAATTATTAATAGTATAATTAGTGTTTTTTTTTTTCTGAATTTGTGACTCCATTCTCTATACGTGGCACATAATTAAAGTAATTAAAGTGATTACATTTAGTTTCTTTAAAGATATAAAATATATGCTGACAGAAAAAGAGATACTACAAATATTTTCACTCTGCCTATTTCGTATAACCATAGGAATAGAAATGGAATTATATATATCCAATATTTTTGCTATTAAAGGCAAACCTATTTGGGAAACAATTTGATTTGATAATATTCTGCAGTATTTTTGATAATGTCAACGTTCTAATACTAATTATAGGTGATGCTTGAATTTAGTACATGGCGTTTCACAAGGAAACAGCTCTTCGGTCGCCGGCGATGATTTGTACTTTTTTTGTAGTACAACTTCCGAATTACTTTACCGTTGTACTTGTCACAGCAAATCTCCAACAAATAAAGTCAACACTGTACTACAATCACCAACAAGATATATAAAAAAGCATACACTAAAAATATATATGTTTCATCAATTGAGAAAAGAACACAACACAAACAAACAATAATTGAGAAACAAAAAAAAAAACAAGAAAAACAATAACTAACTAAAATGGCTTTGTCTTCTTCCAAAACCCTAAAGTCAACTCTCTTTTTCTTTTCTATTCTCTGCCTCTGCTTCTCCTTGATCCTTTCTCACGGTGGCATAGACGACGGAGACGAAGAAGAGCCAACCAACCAACCACCTCCGGTAACCGGAACAACCACCGTCGTGAATCTCCGATCGAAAAGCTTGGTGCTTGTAAAGATCTATTGTATTATAATACTCTTCTTTAGCACATTCTTAGCCGGTATCTCACCTTACTTTTACCGATGGAACGAGTCATTTCTCCTCCTCGGAACTCAATTCTCCGGTGGGATATTCCTCGCGACCGCTCTGATCCATTTCCTCAGCGACGCTAACGAGACTTTTAGAGGGTTAAAACACAAAGAGTATCCTTACGCCTTCATGTTAGCAGCCGCTGGATATTGCCTTACAATGCTCGCAGACGTGGCGGTTTCGTTTGTAGCGGCTGGGAGTAATAACCACCACGGGGGAGCTGGCGCCGGAGAGTCGAGGGTGGATGATGATGATGATGATGCGGCAGTGAAAGAGGAAGGCCATCGTGAGATAAGAAGTACTGGTGTGGATGTGAATCAAGTGATTTTGCGGACTACTGGATTTGGAGACACAGCTTTGCTGATTTTTGCACTTTGCTTTCACTCCATCTTCGAGGGAATCGCCATTGGACTCTCAGGTAACTATCAATGAAAACCCTAATTTGGTTTCTCACTAAATAACCATGTAGCTAAACTAGTCATTCATTTTATGTGACTTTTTGGTAATCTACTCATTCTATATTAGTTAGGTCTAAGTTCTAGGTTTTGGAACATCTCATTGTTGATCGAAAGTGTAAATTCAGAAAGATAGTATCTTATATATGCAATATACTAGCTATAATGTTATGTGACCATGATATATATGCTTGTACCATCTTCATGTTGTAACCAGAACTGAATTCTTGTAGGTATAATCTAGTAGAGAAATCTAGCTAGGTGTTACGAAATTAATACGAAAGTCACAAATTCCAAACCTAATATAATTATAGTTGGACGCGGCCGTTTCATGTTGTGTATATATATGTAAGTTTGAGACATTTATTCTGTTCGCTTATGAATATTTTGGTCAGAAACTAAAAGCGACGCTTGGAGAAACCTATGGACAATATCATTGCATAAGGTCTTCGCAGCTGTAGCAATGGGAATAGCTCTCCTCAAGCTAATCCCCAAACGACCATTCTTCCTCACCGTTGTCTACTCCTTGGCCTTTGGTATATCGAGTCCCATAGGCGTTGGGATTGGCATTGGCATCAATGCCACTAGCCAGGGAGCCGCTGGTGACTGGACCTATGCGATCTCTATGAGCCTTGCGTGCGGAGTTTTCGTTTATGTTGCGGTTAACCATCTCATTTCGAAGGGATACAAGCCTCGTGAGAAATGTTACTTCGACAAGCCAGTCTACAAATTTCTTGCTGTCTTCCTCGGAGTTGCTTTGCTCTCTTTTGTTATGATTTGGGATTGATTTTTGGTGATACTCTTTAGTTTCATTAATTAGTTTTTTTCCATCTATCTTTGTTCAAATTATTGTTTTTTTTCTTCTTATTATTAATGTTCGTTGGATTAACAACTCAATGTAAATCGTTGTAAAACAGAAAATGTAAGCATTTGTGATGACTGCTGAGGAGCCACCAAGCCATTTTCGGCTTCTCTATTCCAAATACTCTCTAACGGAGACAAATAGAAGAAGAAGAAAAAATAGATTCACATGCACAATGGATTTAGTTGTCACATACGATCTTAAAAGATCCATTACAGATTATATTCGGCCAATGTCAAGCCCAACAATGCGATTGAACCAACAAACAAAAAGTGTAAATCAATGCGGTTTAATTTGCAAATAGTTATATACTTATTATCAAATCAGTATTTCAAAACGATAGTACCAATATTTACTATTTAACAATAATATGGACCGACAAATATAAATGCGAACGGTGGACCTGGAACACCGGACACTTGGTACAGTTTTGTTTATGTCTTTTAATTTCCCAATGTTTCAGAAGGAATCTCTCTAACTTCAATACAAATATTACTCCGTCTGTAGTATACAACCATTTCAATCGAAAGAAAACAACTTAGAAAAAAAATTAGAAAAATATAGTTTGACTAAGATAAATTCAGTAACACTTTGTACTGTTACATTACAATTCGAGCCGTAGTCGATGATACAAATGCGATTCTAAAAAAAATGATGTTCAACACAATCATTCAATGTATAGTATATGTTAGACTTTTTTTTGGCACAATAAAACAAAACAAAACAAAATAGTAGTCCATTATATTTTTCAATTGCAAAGTAATTTTAATTTTGCAGTTTTTTCTTTCTACTAGTATTTTTTTTGTTTAAAGTATAAAAGAACACTGCGTAATAAAAAATACATTTAATTAAAATGGAAAGAGTGTATCATCGATACAGATTTGTGCTTTCAAAAAATTAAAAGATGTGTAAAGAAAATGAAACAAAAAAAAAAAAAAGAGTAAAAAATCTGTAATTATTTAACCTAGTCTTGTTTGTTTCTTCACATTCATAACGATGATCTCTCAGGCATGTTTGTGCCAACAAACGAGCATTGAAACGCAGCGTTTCATGATGTAAAACCGAGACTTGTGCTCCTTGGCCATATTACGACACTTTCGGGTCACCGAAGCTCCTTTCTGAGACAAGCTCCGAGAGATGGAACACTTGGAAGCAGAAGAAGTAGTGGAAGATGTACCATCAGCTTGGCATTTCGTTGAACCGCTTCTAGACAGAAACGGAGATTTCGAAGGAGTCGGTTTTGCAGAGAAACTACGTCTAAAGGTGGGCTCTGATGATGAAGAATACGAAGTGGGTTTAGTTGAGAAACTTCGTGTGAATACTACGGGTTTTGAAGAAGAAGAAGAAGCTTTTGTTGAGAAGCTTCGTGTGAAAACATGATGTTTTGAAGAGAAATGAGTGGTTTCGGAGATGAAATCTTTCTTGGAAACTTTCCACAACGTCTCATCATCCATCAATCAAGAGTGGATTTTCTCAGTCGTTTCTTCTGATCAAACTACTCAGTATGTAATAAATGTACATCAATGCGTGTATCTCTCTGTGTGAGTGTGTTTGATGTTTGAATTGAAGACGGAGCAAAGAGAATATTAGTGAGTTAGAATATGAAATATAGGTCAAACTTATATTACTATACAATTTTGTTATATTTACATTTGTCTACTATTACACACACATGTATCTATAGAGATTGTCCAAGGAAATAATATTTTTCTTAAATCGAGAAAAATTGAATATTATTGTGGTGTTATTCAGTATTGTTAAAAAGATTTAAAAATTAACTAAACAGACAGTTGTACATATTAATGTTTTCAAGGTATAACGCAAATTTGAATTATGTTTTTAAACGTAATAATACACTTGAAAAGTGACAAACCATTCAACAATTTACAATATAAAACATGTACAATAACGTTAATTATATATGCATGGGTAATAGGATTATGTAGAAATTTAAACAATTCATATACATTATTCGTTTTTTTTTTCTTTCAAATGTGACATGGCATATCATCTTTGAGAGACTCTGGTTTTTTTTTGGGTCAAATTTAGGAGAGATTCTGATTTATCGGACTACAACTTCACATATTAATATTTAAGTACACAAGCATTTTTTTTTTTTTGTCTTCAACAAGTACACAAGTTTAATAAACTATATGTTATCGACGTCATTACTTACAAGCTCTGTCATCTTCAATTACTTATTCAAAAAGCTTACAAAGGCGGGATTAAAAACATTATCACGAGTTGGGACCATTAGTGTACGATTAGCCAAAGAAAAAGTCGTAAAACAAATAGCAAGTGAAATCTGAATTTACTTTCACAAATAATATTCCATTGCACGATTGACCACCAATTTATGTAAATTTTGAACATTCCTAATATAATTTTATTAAAAAGAATCTTTCTAAAACTTTCTTATTTACAGTTTCTCTCTGCACTAGAATCTCCCTTAAGCCTTAACCAAGATATTTTTCAACAAGTAAAATGTGCCTCGAGATTCATATGATCCATGTGGAAACAATGTTTAATTTTTCTCTTGATCGGGTCAAAGAAACTATATAAAAACACAATAAAGCTTGGGACCAACGGCAAAGAATTGACTAAAAAAACACACTTATGGACCATTTTCACATGTGGCCATGTGAGTTCCCACAACCGTAACCACAAGAGACCTCTCACTATTATTCACATTCAACTTAGAACCTTATCAGTGTTTTAATTACACAGTTGTTATAATCTTGTTTGGTTTTTTAAAGCATGTGTGGTGGATCCTTTGAAAGGTCCACATGTGAATGGTTATGCCAATAACATAAGCAAGATAGAGACACCATTAATTAAAAGCTATTTCACAACATGTGCATGATCAAGAAATTGTGAAGAGTCAGAGAAGATAAAAGAGACTTTACCTTCTTGGTGTTGTGTCGTCCTTGTAAGATCGATCTCCAAGACTATCTTTACTAGAGAATGAACAAAGAAACTGACAATAGTAGCCATGTATTTGCTGATGCAGCATCATCAAGATTCCCACTCGAAAGGAACCCTTTTCTTCGGATCGAGGGGCGAAAACAAAGGGAACCACATCTCTTGTGAATCTTAATGGTGCTGCATCTGCGACTACTGGCTGATTACATCCACCAAAGGGCTACACCTTTTTCCCTAATCATCGAGAACCCAGCTATATCAACCGCAGAATAGATCCTTATCGGTTTCGAGCTCTAAATTTGGGAACTTCTTTGGTTTTAACCCAACAAATGAAAAAAAGCAAAGAGGAAAGCAAGATGATTCTGAAAGCAAATGAATCAGCAAGATGATTTTGGTGATAAGGAATTGAGAGGGATAGGTACATGAATATATACACTCATATGAAGAAAGCTAGTTGGTCGATGTAAAATCACTTGGAAAGGGACAGAAGTAGCATCAAGATCTCTAATTGACTTTTGAATAAAGAGAGAGAGATTGCATCAATGTAACACAAGCCCACTTCACTATACAAGTGTCAGGAACAGAAGCCAAACCTAAAGAGTTTTCAATATGACATATATCAAGATCTCAAGTGTTTTATATACACAAACCTCAAAACCTTTTTTTCTCCAAAGTACCATGAAGAAGCCAATTAAAAAAACATTTCCAGGTGGAGTTTGATAATGGGTTGCAAATGCAAAGGACGATAAAAAAATAAAGTTTGTATCAGGATAGAAGAATTTTATTAAACTAAACATGATTGATTAGTGTGGAACAAGTGGGATTAGGAAAATTATTAGATTAGAAATCTCACTTTATTTAGACTAATCATGATTAAGATTGTTCCCTGTGCGGTTTCTTACGTGTAAAGGCGAAAACACTCAGAAAGAAAGCAGGCAGATTTAGTTTTTAACTGGAGTTGTTCATAAACTTTAAGTCAGGGTTTCAGTTTAGATCAGGAGATTTACAAAATTAGGGTCACATGTACCCAATTAAATGGATCAAGTCAAGAAAAGAAAATGGATGCAGCAAATCACGGTTGATTATGCGACAGCGAAAATGGATCACCAAAACAAGGACAAAAGATAAGGCACTAATAATACTATAAAGCACTCAATCAAAATATTTGTTAGGAAAAATTAACATAACACTCAATAAGCTACAGCTACAAGCAATCAAAGATGATGTGAAGTTTGGTTTTCATAAGAGCCAATCACTTTTCAGATTCGTGCTAACCCAAAGTTTTAAACTTTAAACTTAATATTACTAGTTAATTACTAATGACAAATATCTTGAAATAGAAAGTAAGAGAACCATGAATAGCATAAAAGCATATCCCTTTCACAAGCCTAACATTACCATTAAAAATAACAAAATCCAACTCAGCTTCATTCATACATCTCTGACTGATAGATACCAGATAACTAGACACACAATACATGTTCCTCTAAAAGCACTAGTAAACAAAAGGAATGAACTTGTGCCTAACCTTATCAGCATAATCCGAATAGCTTTGTCCGAAATTCTCCACCATCAATTCTTCCTCCAGCTTTGCCTTCTTGTTATAGTAAACCAAAGAAACCGCTAAAAGAAACAACAGACTCAAAGGCGCACGCAGAGCAGTGCAGTATGTAGCGAAAAGAAGCATCGTAGAAGCATATATCGGATGCCTGACCCATCTATAAGGACCAAATTGCACAACAGCCGTTGGAACAACAACCTTTTCAGAATATCTAGCAAGATATAGCGTTGAATCGTAATGCATAAGCATTGTAACCACAATCAAAATCCATATCCCTACATTGGCCCAACCACCTGGTAAACGATGCAATTCAGGTCCTTCAAAAGCCGCAAGCCAATGTCCAACCATGACACCAACACCAAACAAAACCCGAGACCATAAAGGCGTGTTCACATCCCATTTGGGATCATGGGAGCGAGCATAGTAATCTCCATAGAGCCTTTTTCTCACAGTTACATTGAAGAAGAAGAAGTAATGATAAGCCAAGAAGAACACATAAGGCCAGCCTTCAAGATAACCATTGAAATAAGCAGGAGGCACAAGTGTAAGCCATGTGAAAACTGAACTCACAATACCAAGCTGCTCAAAGGCATTGGCTTCTCCAAGCCAGTGCTTACGGAAACAATAAATCCCGTAACCCGCAAGCCCCACAGCGATAAACCAAGGCCAGAACAGCCATGTCCAGCTGAAATACATCCAGAAGAAAGGGTCCAGAGCCAAAGTCACGATCTTTTTAGCAGCCAAAGTCACAACCGATAGAACAAGAGCTAACTTCGCCACATCTATGGGCTTCAATTTCTTCAAGTCCCGAACTTTCTCCACCAGTGAACCAAAAGAGAAGGTTTTAAATCGGCCAAGGAAAGGGTTATCGGAATCGGAAACAGTCGAGCTAGAAATCGAGCATCTGGGCGAAACCCATGAACCTTTTCTAACTGGGAACGAAGCACCTCTCCAGATAGATGGACTCTTAATGGCTTCAAAACTTGGAAGTAGCGGAGTGTTTCTGGAATCAGAACGAATCGAATTGCACTTAAGGTGTTTGTTCAAATGCCTGAACGAAAACTTTCGGGAATCTTCCAACGGCGTCGTAGCTCGAGGAACAACCTTCGAGCAGAGAAGCACAGCTTCCATGGCGGAATATAATTTTAAAGAAGAACAGAAAAAAACAGATACAAAGACAAAAGATTCAGGAAAAAACTCTCAGCTTCATATTTGCTTCGAACCTGAAAACTAGAAAACAGATAATCTCCGCACAGATAGAAAGTGAAGTAATTAATTTTCACTTCGCTGTTCGATAATTTAAAATGGGCTTATGGGCTAATAGAAACTAGCCCAGTATGAAAAAAATAGGTTAAGGTCTAGAAAAGCGTAACGGGCTTGGGGGCAAAAATGTAAAAAGTGAGGAAGGTTCTATAAATTTGGCTCAGTTAAAATGTGTTGACTGTAACGCCGCCGGCGGGGTCCTAACCGTTGAAAACCGACCGGTCGCTGCACATGGCGCCTTTATGAAGTGTGGGCTTAAGTTGTTGAAACTCCCAACTTTAAAAGACTCTTATTAATTTTCATTTGTCATTTTCCAGCGTAATTTAATTTAGTGCAAAGGTGCAAATCAATAAATAATGACAGATTTGTTGTCACGAACACTAGTAGCATACTGTACTTATATATCAAAATTAGAGTTATATATTATTATGATTTAACCCTTTTGTGCTATATAAAGTCGTCTCCAATATATATATATTAGGTACTAACCCGCGGGGAAACAGCCGGCTGAACATTTTTTATGAAATTTTTTAATAATTTATTTTATTATTATATTATTTATAAATATTTGTGATTAAAAATTCAGTTTATTTATATTAAATTTTTTGTATTTTACAAATGTTTATTAAATAAAATTGCTTAAACCTTTGTCAATTAAACGCAACTCTTGCTATAGTTGTGAAGTAAGTAAAAAAATATAACTAACATGTAAAAAGAGCAACTAAATATATCTAATAAAGCATCTGAAAAACCTTTTAAAAAACAATGATTTTTTTTGCTTTGGGTTCTCTTACTTGTCTGTAATAAGCACCTTCAAACATTAATATATTCAAATCTCAACTTAGTTTTATTTTCCTAAAGAATGGTGGCTAAAAGATAATATAACTTTTTTAAATAGATAAGATATTATATCTATATCTTTTTTAAAAAATTTTAAAATCTAAGAGAACTGTTATATATTTTATTACATTTGATTTTTAATAAAAAATTTAACCCCTGCTGGAAAAGTTTTTTTGATAAAATTTGTAATCATATAGATTTTATTCAATTAGATTTATAAAATATTAGCTGTTAATTTTTTTTAAAATACAAATTAGTTTTGATTCTAATAGATTTTTTTTTTTAATTTTCTACATTTTATTTTATTTTATGTGTCCCCAATTTTCGTTTTTAATTAATTAATTAATCTTAATTAAATTTTTCTAATAGCAATTGAATGTAATTTTTACACATTTTAAGATTATTTTCATATTTGTGCCTACCAATTAATATAGTAGAATTTTTTCAGTTTAAGACCAAAAATATTTTAACAAAAATAAGACCAATTCGGGTCTTACATTAAATGTATATATTGAGGAGGTAATAGTAAGGAAAAAAAAAAATAGGTATTAATGTCACACGGTCAAGAATATCTCAGTCACAGAAGTCTTTCTTATTGTATATTCTAGTTCTAGATCAAATTGGGAAGGGTGACATGATCAAAGAGAAGGATATGTAATTATTGACGCGTGGACTTTATTGTAATGCCTAATGAAATATCTATATGCTTTTGAATTGCACATTTAATGGGAATCATAAAATTTCTTTTTTTGACAACGAAAAATATTATAAACTTGATGATTAAGCAAAGACTTACTCGTTGTCTAAATAATTAATTTAATACTCAATTATTTTAGTGACTTTATATATTCTCTCACACGTATTCAACTTTCTTATATATAAAGACTGCGTTTCTCTTCTTTTCTTCATCAAATATTTTTTCTCTTCTTCGTTTCTCTCACGTCTATTATTTTTCTCTCATCTTTTATTCGAGGTAATTGCTTCTTCTAACCTTACCTAACCAGAGTACTGTTCTACATGTATTTCTTTTTCTAAGTTTTCAAATTTTAAATGCTCATTCTTTAGTTTTCTTTGTTTACGATGTTTTTAGAACCAATCAGATTTGCAGTTTCTGAAGAAATGGAATTTGTGAACACCTCTCCACCAAGATATGAATGTCTCCTCTTTGGTAAGAAGTTTCGTTTGATTTTGTTTAAATTACATTCAAGAAAATGGAAGCAAATTACAAATTTTATTGATCTATATATATATATGTCTTTATGTGTCTTTCCAATAGATTTGGACGATACTCTTTACCCTTTCAGCTCTGGTTTATCAGACGCATGCACCAACAACATTATAGGTATGCTAATTAACTCTTCATATTTTTGATTAATTCTTTATATGTTTAACATATATCATATGGAGAAGAAGAAGAAGAAAAAATACCTTAAAATCACCAAATTACCCTTGTGCAGAATTTATGGTTGAAAAGCTTGGAATAGATGAAGAGGGAGTAGTTGAGCTAAATGATATCCTTTACAAGAAACATGGAACTACAATGGCTGGGCTTAAGGTAAAATTTACTTTGATCATATATGTTGGTCAATGGATAGATCATAGATGTAGTAGACACAATAAATAATTTGTGGTCTATATATAGGTTAAATCATATTTAATATACAAGACCATTTCTTCTGCAGGCTGTAGGTTATGAATTCGATAATGACGAGTACCACAGCTTTGTTCATGGGAGATTACCTTATGAAAATCTTAAACCGGACCCGGTTCTGAGAAATCTCCTCACTAGTCTACCTTTCCGAAAATTGGTATTGTTTTTCTTCATCTTGTCTGTTTCTTAGTTTTAACTTTTAGATGTTTACGTTGTATTCATAATATTCGGGTTTGATTGTTAAGATTTTCTCGAATGGAGATGATGGTCATGTGATGAGGGCTCTAAAAAGACTCGGCATTGAAGATTGTTTTGAAAGAATCATAAGTTTCGAGACCTTAAACCCTGTGATCAACGAGGCTGAGGTTTCTTGCGAGACAGGTCATCTTCCCGAGAATCCTGTTATCTGTAAACCAACCGAGATTGCTTTCGAGAAAGCATTCGAAATCGCTCAGCTTGATCCTCACAAAACCGTAAGTTTCATAAAACGAATAACTAAACATTTAGACTTCTCTTTCGGGGTTGATCGAGTAAGATTTTCCCTTAATCAATCCTTTTATATATCTCCTAATCAACATTATCATGTTTTTTTTGTTTGTGTGTAGTTGTTCTTCGACGACAGTGTCCGGAACATCCAAACCGGAAAAGCCGTTGGTCTCCATACAATCTTGGTAAGAACCGGTTGACATGTTAAACAATACCTAACTAACTAAAAAAAATAAAAAAAAGTTACTAAAGTTAAATTTATTT
>NC_025695.1:45301224-45322009 GCF_000633955.1 Camelina sativa | reverse complement strand
TCGGATGCCTGACCCATCTATAAGGACCAAATTGCACAACAGCCGTTGGAACAACAACCTTTTCAGAATATCTAGCAAGATATAGCGTTGAATCGTAATGCATAAGCATTGTAACCACAATCAAAATCCATATCCCTACATTGGCCCAACCACCTGGTAAACGATGCAATTCAGGTCCTTCAAAAGCCGCAAGCCAATGTCCAACCATGACACCAACACCAAACAAAACCCGAGACCATAAAGGCGTGTTCACATCCCATTTGGGATCATGGGAGCGAGCATAGTAATCTCCATAGAGCCTTTTTCTCACAGTTACATTGAAGAAGAAGAAGTAATGATAAGCCAAGAAGAACACATAAGGCCAGCCTTCAAGATAACCATTGAAATAAGCAGGAGGCACAAGTGTAAGCCATGTGAAAACTGAACTCACAATACCAAGCTGCTCAAAGGCATTGGCTTCTCCAAGCCAGTGCTTACGGAAACAATAAATCCCGTAACCCGCAAGCCCCACAGCGATAAACCAAGGCCAGAACAGCCATGTCCAGCTGAAATACATCCAGAAGAAAGGGTCCAGAGCCAAAGTCACGATCTTTTTAGCAGCCAAAGTCACAACCGATAGAACAAGAGCTAACTTCGCCACATCTATGGGCTTCAATTTCTTCAAGTCCCGAACTTTCTCCACCAGTGAACCAAAAGAGAAGGTTTTAAATCGGCCAAGGAAAGGGTTATCGGAATCGGAAACAGTCGAGCTAGAAATCGAGCATCTGGGCGAAACCCATGAACCTTTTCTAACTGGGAACGAAGCACCTCTCCAGATAGATGGACTCTTAATGGCTTCAAAACTTGGAAGTAGCGGAGTGTTTCTGGAATCAGAACGAATCGAATTGCACTTAAGGTGTTTGTTCAAATGCCTGAACGAAAACTTTCGGGAATCTTCCAACGGCGTCGTAGCTCGAGGAACAACCTTCGAGCAGAGAAGCACAGCTTCCATGGCGGAATATAATTTTAAAGAAGAACAGAAAAAAACAGATACAAAGACAAAAGATTCAGGAAAAAACTCTCAGCTTCATATTTGCTTCGAACCTGAAAACTAGAAAACAGATAATCTCCGCACAGATAGAAAGTGAAGTAATTAATTTTCACTTCGCTGTTCGATAATTTAAAATGGGCTTATGGGCTAATAGAAACTAGCCCAGTATGAAAAAAATAGGTTAAGGTCTAGAAAAGCGTAACGGGCTTGGGGGCAAAAATGTAAAAAGTGAGGAAGGTTCTATAAATTTGGCTCAGTTAAAATGTGTTGACTGTAACGCCGCCGGCGGGGTCCTAACCGTTGAAAACCGACCGGTCGCTGCACATGGCGCCTTTATGAAGTGTGGGCTTAAGTTGTTGAAACTCCCAACTTTAAAAGACTCTTATTAATTTTCATTTGTCATTTTCCAGCGTAATTTAATTTAGTGCAAAGGTGCAAATCAATAAATAATGACAGATTTGTTGTCACGAACACTAGTAGCATACTGTACTTATATATCAAAATTAGAGTTATATATTATTATGATTTAACCCTTTTGTGCTATATAAAGTCGTCTCCAATATATATATATTAGGTACTAACCCGCGGGGAAACAGCCGGCTGAACATTTTTTATGAAATTTTTTAATAATTTATTTTATTATTATATTATTTATAAATATTTGTGATTAAAAATTCAGTTTATTTATATTAAATTTTTTGTATTTTACAAATGTTTATTAAATAAAATTGCTTAAACCTTTGTCAATTAAACGCAACTCTTGCTATAGTTGTGAAGTAAGTAAAAAAATATAACTAACATGTAAAAAGAGCAACTAAATATATCTAATAAAGCATCTGAAAAACCTTTTAAAAAACAATGATTTTTTTTGCTTTGGGTTCTCTTACTTGTCTGTAATAAGCACCTTCAAACATTAATATATTCAAATCTCAACTTAGTTTTATTTTCCTAAAGAATGGTGGCTAAAAGATAATATAACTTTTTTAAATAGATAAGATATTATATCTATATCTTTTTTAAAAAATTTTAAAATCTAAGAGAACTGTTATATATTTTATTACATTTGATTTTTAATAAAAAATTTAACCCCTGCTGGAAAAGTTTTTTTGATAAAATTTGTAATCATATAGATTTTATTCAATTAGATTTATAAAATATTAGCTGTTAATTTTTTTTAAAATACAAATTAGTTTTGATTCTAATAGATTTTTTTTTTTAATTTTCTACATTTTATTTTATTTTATGTGTCCCCAATTTTCGTTTTTAATTAATTAATTAATCTTAATTAAATTTTTCTAATAGCAATTGAATGTAATTTTTACACATTTTAAGATTATTTTCATATTTGTGCCTACCAATTAATATAGTAGAATTTTTTCAGTTTAAGACCAAAAATATTTTAACAAAAATAAGACCAATTCGGGTCTTACATTAAATGTATATATTGAGGAGGTAATAGTAAGGAAAAAAAAAAATAGGTATTAATGTCACACGGTCAAGAATATCTCAGTCACAGAAGTCTTTCTTATTGTATATTCTAGTTCTAGATCAAATTGGGAAGGGTGACATGATCAAAGAGAAGGATATGTAATTATTGACGCGTGGACTTTATTGTAATGCCTAATGAAATATCTATATGCTTTTGAATTGCACATTTAATGGGAATCATAAAATTTCTTTTTTTGACAACGAAAAATATTATAAACTTGATGATTAAGCAAAGACTTACTCGTTGTCTAAATAATTAATTTAATACTCAATTATTTTAGTGACTTTATATATTCTCTCACACGTATTCAACTTTCTTATATATAAAGACTGCGTTTCTCTTCTTTTCTTCATCAAATATTTTTTCTCTTCTTCGTTTCTCTCACGTCTATTATTTTTCTCTCATCTTTTATTCGAGGTAATTGCTTCTTCTAACCTTACCTAACCAGAGTACTGTTCTACATGTATTTCTTTTTCTAAGTTTTCAAATTTTAAATGCTCATTCTTTAGTTTTCTTTGTTTACGATGTTTTTAGAACCAATCAGATTTGCAGTTTCTGAAGAAATGGAATTTGTGAACACCTCTCCACCAAGATATGAATGTCTCCTCTTTGGTAAGAAGTTTCGTTTGATTTTGTTTAAATTACATTCAAGAAAATGGAAGCAAATTACAAATTTTATTGATCTATATATATATATGTCTTTATGTGTCTTTCCAATAGATTTGGACGATACTCTTTACCCTTTCAGCTCTGGTTTATCAGACGCATGCACCAACAACATTATAGGTATGCTAATTAACTCTTCATATTTTTGATTAATTCTTTATATGTTTAACATATATCATATGGAGAAGAAGAAGAAGAAAAAATACCTTAAAATCACCAAATTACCCTTGTGCAGAATTTATGGTTGAAAAGCTTGGAATAGATGAAGAGGGAGTAGTTGAGCTAAATGATATCCTTTACAAGAAACATGGAACTACAATGGCTGGGCTTAAGGTAAAATTTACTTTGATCATATATGTTGGTCAATGGATAGATCATAGATGTAGTAGACACAATAAATAATTTGTGGTCTATATATAGGTTAAATCATATTTAATATACAAGACCATTTCTTCTGCAGGCTGTAGGTTATGAATTCGATAATGACGAGTACCACAGCTTTGTTCATGGGAGATTACCTTATGAAAACCTTAAACCGGACCCGGTTCTGAGAAATCTCCTCACTAGTCTACCTTTCCGAAAATTGGTATTGTTTTTCTTCATCTTGTCTGTTTCTTAGTTTTAACTTTTAGATGTTTACGTTGTATTCATAATATTCGGGTTTGATTGTTAAGATTTTCTCGAATGGAGATGATGGTCATGTGATGAGGGCTCTAAAAAGACTCGGCATTGAAGATTGTTTTGAAAGAATCATAAGTTTCGAGACCTTAAACCCTGTGATCAACGAGGCTGAGGTTTCTTGCGAGACAGGTCATCTTCCCGAGAATCCTGTTATCTGTAAACCAACCGAGATTGCTTTCGAGAAAGCATTCGAAATCGCTCAGCTTGATCCTCACAAAACCGTAAGTTTCATAAAACGAATAACTAAACATTTAGACTTCTCTTTCGGGGTTGATCGAGTAAGATTTTCCCTTAATCAATCCTTTTATATATCTCCTAATCAACATTATCATGTTTTTTTTGTTTGTGTGTAGTTGTTCTTCGACGACAGTGTCCGGAACATCCAAACCGGAAAAGCCGTTGGTCTCCATACAATCTTGGTAAGAACCGGTTGACATGTTAAACAATACCTAACTAACTAAAAAAAATAAAAAAAAGTTACTAAAGTTAAATTTATTTCAGGTTGGTAAATCAGAAAAAGTGGATGGAAGTGATTACGCCTTAGAAAGCATTCACAACATGAAAGAGGCATTTCCAGAGTTATGGTTGGAATCCAACATCAACGACAAAGAATCTGAAAGAATTGTTTACGCTACACAGATCTCGATTGAAACTACTATTCAAGCTTAAACTTTACATGTGCTCATCCCTGATCTTTCCGTATTTAATGAATGTTTCAATAAAATATATATCCATGCGTACCTTGTATTGTATACGTTGATATATTTTAACTTTGTTTATAATGTTGTGTAATGTACTAGTAGTAAAAGATCCAATTAAGTAATTTTCACTTGATACATGAGTTAAACTTATTAGCTAAATGCATTAGGTTTAGATGGGTTAAAAAAAAAGATGGAAAATTCTGCTCAAGTATACAATAGCTATATAAAAAAATTTGAAACAAATTAATTTATAGATAAATTAAACAAATAGGTTGTTCAAAAAAAAAAGATAAATTAAACAAATATCTAGTTTTCAAATATAAGAATTTTTCTTTGTAAACAAGAAATATAAAAAACAATTTTTCTTTATTAGCTTTAGAAAACTCTCTCAAAAACTAAAGTTCTCAATCTCACAAACTCTCTTAAGGTATGTCACATATCAACATCCTTATTTATATTAAAACCAAACCTATTCCTAATAGTAAGACCTTTGTATTAGATAACTCCTAATCAAAGCCTTGTCCTTATCCTTTTAGACTAATCATAACTTGATTAGGAATAGAAATACTTCTAACTTATTTAACATTTTCCCTCTTAAGTTTGAACTCCTTCTCTGCCATATCTCTCATGCCAGTGAGCTCTCTCATTTTCTTGAATTTGTTCATACCAAGTGCTTTAGTTAAGATGTCTGTTTTCTGCTCACTCCCATGAATATGAACTACTTCTACTTGTTCATTCTCCACACACTCCCTTATAAAGTGATACCTTGTGTGAATGTGTTTGCTCCGCCCATGAAATATTGGATTCTTAGTGAGAGCAATAGCCGACCGGTTGTCTATCCGAATGATTGCCTTTTTGCATGGTACACCAGTGACTTCTCCAAGCAGATCCTGTAACCAAATTGCATGTCTTGCTGCCTCCGTTCCTGCCATAAACTCAGCTTCGCAAGATGATAACGCAACGGTGTCCTGTTTCTGAGAACACCACGTAATTGGACTTTCCCCTAAGTAGAAGATATGACATGTGGTGCTCTTACCGTCATCAGGGTCAACATTGAAGCTGCTATCGCTATAACCTATTAGTCTTGGTACTTTAGTTGTTGATCGTTCGAATGTTAAGCCAAGATTGATCGTTCCCTTCAAATACCTTAAACACTTCTTCATAGCAACTCCATGTGAAACCTTAGGATCTTGCATATAACGACTCAAGACTCCTACATAGTATGACAAGTCAGGTCGTGTATGCAAAAGATACCTCAGACACCCAACAATTTTCCTGTAACTTGTAGCATCAATTGAATCTTCCTTCAAAGACTTACACAGCTTTAAACCAGTCTCCATTGGAGTGTGAACCGGGTTGCAGTCTTTTATCCCAGCTTCCTCGAGAATCTTCAATGCATATCGTCGTTGATTCAAAGTAATTCCTCCTTCATGTTGACACACTTCCATCCCTAGATAATAGGTTAGCTTCCCCAAGTCACTCATTTCAAATTTTGATGCCATCTCTTCTTTAAACCGATCGATAACAGCTCTGTTTGTACCTGTGACAAATAAATCGTCCACGTACACAACTACCACAAGTCGATTCCCATCAACACTCTTCCGATAAACCGACGGCTTCTTTGAACACTTCTTAAATTGTAGTTCACAGAGAATCTGATTTAACTTGTTGTTCCACGTCCTTGGAGCTTGCCTTAAACCGTACAAAGCTTTGTTAAGTCTATAGACTTTGTTCTCCATTCCTTTTACTTCGAAACCTTCTGGCTGATCAACATAAACGGTTTCCTGTAACTCACCGTGTAACAACGCCGTTTTTACATCAAGATGATGTACTTCCCAGCCATTTGAAGCCGCAAGATTAATGAGCAGTCGTATGGTCTCGAGTCGAGCAACAGGAGCGAATACTTCCTCAAAATCTACCCCGTGCTTCTGTATGTACCCTTTAGCAACCAGTCGTGCCTTGTGTTTGTTAATGCTTCCATCAGAGTTTCTTTTGAGTTTAAAAACCCACTTCAAGCCAATTGGTTTCACCCCAGCAGGTAGATCAACAAGGTCCCATGTGTGGTTCTTTTTAATCGAGCAAATCTCATCTGTGCAAGCTATAACCCATTCCGTTGATCTGCTTGCCTCTGAAAAATCTCTTGGCTCTTCGTCTAAGGTTAAAAGCAATAACTCTCCCTCTTCCTCTGCAATAAGCATGCACTGTTCACTAGTAATCAAGATGTAATCATCAAGGTATTTTGGTCTTGCAACTTGTCTAGAAGACCTTCTCAAGACTACTTGACCTTCTGCATTCTCTGCATTTTCTGTTTTAGGTTCCACATGATCAGATGAGTCTTCGATGACTTCAGTACTCGAGTCAATAACTTGCTCTGTTTGCTCTGTTTCTCCTTCATCGAGAATTCTGTGAGTACCAAATTCTCCAAACGCAATATTGAAACTTCCACTACTCTCTGATTCTGTAAAGTCTTCACCCCAATTCCATCCTTTGGCTTCATCAAATACTACATCCCTACTAACTACTATCTTCCGGGTTTGTGGATCATATAACCGATAAGCCTTGGATCCTGGTTCAGTTCCCAAATGAACTAACATACGAGACCGATCATCAAGCTTCCTTAGGTGTGGCTTGTCCACTTTAGCATATCCTAAACAACCAAACACTCGTATATGCTCAACATTTGGTTTTTTACCTCGAAAAACTTCATACGGTGTCTTATCCTCAAGGGCTCGCGTGACTATTCGGTTCAAGAGATAAGTAGAATGCCTTATAGCTTCTCCCCATAAGTGGTTTGGCAACCGCATATGTTTCAAGATACTTCTAGTCATCTCCAACAAGGTTCGGTTACATCGCTCAACCACTCCGTTCTGCTGTAGAGTGTAAGGAGCAGTGAGATGCCTCTTGATTCCCGCATTATCACAGAAGAAATTAAATTCTTGAGAAACAAACTCTCCTCCTCTGTCTGTTCTGAATGTTTGTATGCGTTCTCTTGACTCCTGTTCTGCTAATTGTTTGAACCTTTTGAATTTTTCAAAAGCATCTCCCTTTTCTCTTAGTAAAGTTGTCCACATATACCTTGAATGATCATCAACTAACACAAATATGTATTTGTTACCGCCAATGGTGCTTGGAGTTATCAGACCACAGAGATCCCCATGTACCAGTTCCAACATCTTGCTTGCTCGATATGTCGTAGCTTGTGGGAACATTCTCCTAGTTTGCTTACCAAGTAAACATGACATGCAAATCTCCTTCTCGAAATTTACCTCTGCAATTCCTATAACAAGCTTCTTATCACTCATAGACTTCAATGTGTCAGCATTTACGTGTCCCATCCTTGCGTGCCATCGGCTTGATTTATTCACACTGGACAGATTCACTCTCTCTGCATCTCTCATTCTCATATGCACCTTGTAAAGCCGATTCATCAACCTTTCTGCTTTAGCTAGAAGTTTTCCCCGGTGATCACGCATTGTTAAGATTCCTCCTCTTAGCCTTATATCACAGCCTGATTCAGTGGCTTGCCCCAAACTAATGATATTACTCTTCAAGCCCGGTATGTAATAGACATCAGTCATGATTCTCGATTCTCCATTAAGATCATTAAAGGCAATAGAACCTTTCTCTTTAATGTCTTTCCGTGAGTCGTCACCAAAACGCACCTTGCCAGTAATGGACTCATCAATATGATTGAAGTACCTCTGATCTCCAGTCATGTGGTTGCTAGCTCCGTTATCAAGGTACCAGATATCTTCTTCTCTGGTATTTGTCTCATACTTGCTTGGAATACATCGTTCTTCATTTAAATACACAACCTCATGCATCATGAGCTCATCAGCGTTTTGTGTATCACTACCTTCTTCTTCTTGTGCTTCTTGTAGCTTGAGTAGACGATCGGGACAGCCTGAGGCAAAGTGTCCAGTCTTATCACAGCGAAAACATGTTATTTTAGACAAATCACGTCCACCTCTGAAGCGTCCACGACCTCTTCCTCTGTAAGAAAATCTTCCTCCTCGTCCTCTTTTTCTGAAATCACTATTAAACTCACGAGGATTGTAGTTTGTTTGTCTATCCATGTTCGCATACATCAGCTTGGTCTGTTCATCCTGTGATTCTTCATCCTCCTGAATCCTCTCTTCAAAGGCTTTTAGGCGTCCAACTATATCTTCAAAGCTTGTAGCGTTAAGATCTAACACTTGCTCCAGTGAGGCAACCATGTGAATAAACTTAGATCGTGGAAGACACTTTAAGAATTTCTTCACCAGCTTTGGTGTTTCGAGGCTTTCTCCAAGTGCAGCAATTTTGGATGTGATTTCTGATAACTTTCCCACAAAGTCATCAATTTTCTCCGAATCCTTCATTCTCAAACGATCAAACTCGGCCATAAGTGTCTGCATCCGAGCTTCTTTAACCCTCTCTGCTCCCACATGTCTTGCCTTTATTGCCTCCCATACCTTCTTAGCTGTATCAAGTTCGCCGACTTGTAGGGTGAGTGATTCTGGTATGGATTGAAACAACAAAGCAATGGCCATATTGTTCTTCTCATCGTCAAGAACTTCTGTTGCAGATTCAGGTTCGATAACTTCCCACACCTTATGAACCTTAAGTGCAATCTTCATCTTAATGGCCCATACGGTGTAGTTTGTTATGTTTATCATAGGACACGAGATAGAAGGAGCTCCTCCTCCTCCTTCTTTTGGTTTGACGGTAGAGACGGTAAGATCTCCCATTTTCTTATAGTTTTCAAATATAAGAACTCTGCTTTGTAAACAAGAAATATAAAGAACAACTTTTCTTTATTAGCTTTAGAAAACTCTCTCAAAAACTAAAGCTCTCAATCTCACAAACTCTCTTAAGGTATGTCACATCTCAACATCCTTATTTATATTAAAACCAAACATATTCCTAATAGTAAGACCTTTGTATTAGATAACTCATAATCAAAGCCTTGTCCTTATCCTTTTATACTAATCGTAACTTGATTAGGAATAGAAATACTTTTACCTTATCCAACAAAATAAAGGCAGACGAAGCATTTTGAAAAAGTTTTGGTGTCGGCTCGTATATTATGCAAATCATTTGATTAGCAAAAACTAAAGAATTTGTCCAAAAAAAAAAAGAAAAGCTAAATTAATGTCACGTGAAAACAGTGGTCGACGTCGATGTCGTCGCGAGTAATTGCTTTCCCTCCCTGATTTGACGATAACATGTGCATATATGGATAACAATATTGTTGCATCGAGACTGACAGATCTTGATGATTGAGATGATATCTCCAAAAATGGTCGGG
This sequence comes from Camelina sativa, assembly GCF_000633955.1. Taxonomy (NCBI): domain Eukaryota; kingdom Viridiplantae; phylum Streptophyta; class Magnoliopsida; order Brassicales; family Brassicaceae; genus Camelina; species Camelina sativa. Next base: position 45,312,152 of record NC_025695.1, on the reverse strand, counting down.
GAAATCAAATAGTTGAGGAATAACTCAATACAAAAACAACAACATGATTTACTACGAAATATTCCTACAGAAAATTTATAAATTATTTGTCCAAAAAAAAAAAAAAAAATTAAAGATCAAGTAAAATCAGAGGCGGCAACAGAAAAAAAAAAAAACAAAAAAAAAACAAAAATTCTTTCACCATATTTACAAGATGGACTTTTGTATAAATAAACTCGCTTCATTTGCATTGATTGCGAAAAATGTAGAATGTGGGTCATGTGGGTTAATTATATATATATATATATATATATATAAGTAATTAAACCAACAATCGTGAGTGTACTTATTTTGACAAGAAAAGATCAATCTCAAGATGTCCCACTCTATAAAATAATTTTGAGTAATATGGAAAACGTGACATATGGTCAAGCAAACGAATAATGTTGGTTAACTATTTCCCCATATTATGAGAACGACTTATTTTTTTCTTCTTTAAATTAAACTATGTACTATTAATAAGTACTATTGGATTGCAACAACTAAAAGTCGAACGCTATTATTGACTTTGGTTTTCACGTAGCTTATAACGCGCATTAGCTTGTTTCTTATATAAACACATACATACCTGTGTTATCAAAATCGCTTCATCAAATATTTTATCTTCATCAGTTCATCACCATTTCTCTAAAATCTTGTAATTTCTCTCTTTTAATACCCTCATCTAGCATTAATGTCTCCTCTATCTTTTCATTTTTGTTGGTTGCAAACAGAATTGCATTTTCAAATGATCTTTCTTAATTTGATTTTCATTACTTCTGTTTTTGAATCTGCTAGTTTGGAAGAGAAATATGGAATTCGTGACCAACTCCACACCAAGATATGAATGTCTTGTCTTTGGTAAGAAGAAGTGATGTCTAATTTGTTAGATCAAATTTAAGAAAATGCAAGCAATTAAATTTCTTTTATTGATCTATCTCTATTGTTTGTTTTTTCCAATAGATTTGGATGATACTCTATATCCTCTAAGCTCCGGTTTTGTCAGAAGCATGCGCCAACAACATCATAGGTACTAGCTAGTCTTTTTCATTTTTTAATTTAACATGTTTATTAGGGAAACACTTGGAAATTTACGAACCGTCCTTTGGCAGAATTCATGGTTCAAAAGCTTGGAGTAGAAGAAGACAGAGTTGTTGAACTAAACCAACTTCTCTATAGAACATATGGAACTTCAATGGCTGGCCTTACGGTATATTTTTGTTAATCAAAGCAAGAAAATGACTAATAATTTATTACTAGGAACATATATTGGATGACCACATAATCACATACGTATTAGTTGACGACTCCAAACTTCACCTGAATTGTTTCATTGGCTTACTTACTGTAAAACCAAAACTTTAATTATTTGATTATTTATTTAGGCTATATGTTATGAATTCGACAATGACGAGTACCACAGCTATGTTCATGGGAGACTACCCTATGAAAACCTTAAACCGGACCCGGTTCTGAGAAATCTACTTCTTAGTCTACCTTTTCGAAAATTGGTATTGTTTTATCTTTTCTCTTCTTTTTTCCTATTTCTTTTCTAATAGCTTAAATTTCAGTTTAATAAGATTTTGGTTTATTTATTTAAGGTGTTCTCAAATGGAGATGATGTTCATGTGATGAAGGCTCTAAAAAGACTCGGCATTGAAGACTGTTTTGAGAGAATCATAAGTTTCGCGAGACCTTAAACCCTAAGACCAATATTGCTGAGAATTCTTGTGTCACAGGTCATCTTCCCGAGAATCCGGTTATCTGTAAACCAGCCGAGAATGCTTTCGAGAAAGCCTTCGAGATTGCACAGCTCAATCCTCACAAGGCCGTAAGATTTGATGATGACTTAAAAAACTAACATAATAACTAGACATTGTTTTATTTTTTTTTTATTTTAGTTTTTCCTTAATCAGTATTTGATCTCATACTCAATATCAATCGGTGTTTCCTCTACAGTTATTATTCGACGACAGTATCCGGAACATCCAAACCATAAAAGTCATGGATAAGATCCGGTTAACATGTTGAACTCTTAGAAGAAATAAACCTCATCAAACATGTACATTTCCAAGATTTATACACTGAATATCATTTTAAAATTTATGACAGGTCGGTAAATCAGAAAAAGTGGATGGAAGTGATTACGCGTTAGAAAACATTCACAACATGAAAGAAGCATTACCAGAGTTATGGTCGGAATCCAACAGCAGCAACAACTACAAGGATTCTGAAAGAATCAGTTACCTCGCACAGATCTCTATTGCAACTTCTGTTGAAGCTTGATCATGTACATGTTTACTTAAATTTGTGAAGATGTTTACATACATATATAGTTACCACATAGATACTAAGAGTAAGATACATCGTATATCGTTGCTGCAACGGTGTATAAAAAGAGTAATGATCTATATATACTATATGTAAAAGTGTTGTGTTTTGATATATCGACAATAGTGATTACAAAGTCGTATTTATACAGATAGTAGAGAAAGGTTCTAGGCTAAGATACTTATGGAATAACCGAATAAGTTACATAGAAGGAAGGTAGATATTGAGGCATTGACGAGATGATACGATCATGATACAATCGTATCCTTGACATACGGTCATGATACTAATCATATCCTTAACATCCCCCCTCAAGATGGAGGGGCTTTTGTCATTCCAATTTTGTGTCGTAGGTGAAGAAACCGTTGACGGTCTAACGGTTTGGTGAGTGCATCCGCAAGCTGGTATGTTGTGTGAACATGAGCTACCCGAAGGAGACCATTCTGCACTTGACCTCTGATAAAATGATAGTCGATGGCGATGTGTTTCATTCTTGAATGGAACATTGGATTGGCACACAAAAATGTGGCACCAACATTGTCACAGTATATCACTGGAGGAGCTGTTTGTCGAATCCCAAGTTCAGTTAAGAGGTTGCATATCCATCGTATCTCACTTGTAGTGTTGGCTATGATCGGTATTCAGCCTCCGTCGAAGAGCGAGCTACACCGTTTTGCTTCTTCGCAGACCAAGATATAGGATTGCTGCCTAAGTAGACAATGTATGCATTGGTAGACACATAATCATGGGAATCACCTGCCCAATCTGCATATGAAAAAGCATGAAAAGTTAACGGTGTTTTTGCGGAGAGGAAGAGACCATGTGTTGGTGTACTAGCCAAGTAGCGTAGAATTCTCTTAGCAGCTTGCCAATGTGAATCGGTTGGGCGATGTATGAACTGAGAGAGGCGGTTGACCGCATATGCAATATCAAGCCGCATGAAGGCTAGGTACTGGAGGCTGCCAACAAGTTTCCTAAACGGTGAAGGGTCCGAGAGAGTGTTACCAGTCGTGAGGGTAAGTTTTGGTGAAGATGCCATCGGTGTGAGAACGGCATTAGCATCAGTCATGTTGTATTGATGGAGAAGATCAATGATATATTTCCGCTGTGAGAGGTGAAGCCCTTGGGGGGTGCGGTGTGCTTCAATTCCAAGAAAATAGTTGCGATCTTCAGGATCCTTGACAGAGAACCTGTTGGCAAGCAAGTTAAGAATCTGTTGGATACTGGTCCTATTACTCCCAGTGATTAGTATATCATCAACATAAACAAGGAGGTAAAGGGTGGAGCAGGTCGGGGTTGAGGTTTCGAAGTGGGAAAGGGTGGAGTCGGGTTTGGTGGAGTTGGGTTTGGTAATATTGGATTTAGGCTTGGTGGAGTTGGGTTTAATAATATTGGATTTGGGTTTGGTTGGGCCTGTTCTGGTGGGCCTGTGGGTTTGGGACGACGGGTGTATTGTTTGAGAGGAGGAGTCGGATCGGTTTGAGTGGTCGTAGTATTTCGGGGAAGAGGTTGAGGTTCAGCATCATCGGTTGTAACTTTATCACGGTCTTGGGTGTTGTCCTTTTCCATGACCACTGGCTGGTGAAGATCGGAGCTCGGAAGTCCCGGCAGCGGCGGCATTACGAGTGGTGACGGAGGTGGCGTTACGAGTGGTGACGGTGGTGGAGAAATAGTCGGTTGTGGAGAGGCGAGAGGGGGTGGAGAAGGTAAGACGATGGCAGGTGGATGTGGAGGAGACGAGGGAGACGATTGTAGGTTTGTGGATTTAGACGGAGTGGAATTGAGGAAGGGGAAAATGTTCTCATCAAATTTGACTTGGCGCGAGACGTAGATCCGACCGGAACTTTGCTAGAGACATAGGTACGCACTTTGTGAGAGAGAATAGCCTAAGAATATGCAGGGAGTGGAGCGATTTCCGAGTTTGTGGTTGGTGTACAGTCGCAGCCAAGGGAAGCATAAGCAACCAAAGACTCTGAGTTTGGAGTAGTTCGGTTCTGTTCCAAAAAACCTCTGATGAGGATTTTCCATGTTCAACACCGGCGTAGGGAGACGATTGATGAGATAGACTGCGACGGCGAAGGCATAGGTCCAATACTTGTTTGGCATTCCGGCATGTGTTAGGAGAGATAGGCCGGTCTCGACGATGTGCCGATGCTTCCGTTCAGAGATCCCATTGTGTTCGGAGTGTGTGGCGGTGAGGTTAGATGAGCGATCCCGACAGTGGATAGAAATGAGCGGAGAGCAATGAACTCTCCACCGTTGTCAGAGTATAAGGCGTCGATCCGTGTGTTGAAGCGGTTTCTACGAGTGACTTGAACGTGATGAACGTTTCTCGAACCTGGGATTTGGTCTTGAGAGGGTATATCCAAGTGTATCGTGTATAGTGGTCAACAAGGATGAGATAATACTTGAAGTTATCAACAGAGATAATTGGGGAAGTCCAGACATCAGAGAAAATAATTTCAAGAGGGTAAGTAGAGGTAAGAGAGGTTTGAGAAAAGGGAAGCTTATGGTTTTTATTGATAGCACAATCAGTACACAACATGGTCTGTGAATCTGATTGGGAATGAGGAAGCAAAAAACGGGAAACAATAGTTTTGAGAATGGAATGGGAAGGATGACCTAGACGAGAGTGCCAGTCTTTTAGAGATGGTTTGGAAGAGGTCGATGCAAAGAAAGATTTGATTGTGGATAGGGAAACCGGCCACTCGTAAAGTTCGCCTCTAGTTCTGCCTTGGAGTAATGGGACCCCCGAAATCAGATCCGTCACCTGAAAGTGAGCAGGGAAAAATGCAACAGAGACATTGTTAGAGTTACAAAGACGATATACGGAAATGAGGTTTTTGTGTATGTGAGGCAAGCATAAAACATTTGTGAGAGATAAAGGCTTAAAGTTTGAGGGTAGGGACAGGGAACCAGTGTGAGATATTGGGAGATCTGAACCATCACCAATGAGTACGACATCGTCTCCTTGATATGGTTGGTGCAGCGCCAAATTTCCAAGGTCGCTGGTCATGTGATGGGTAGTTCCGCTATCGAGAACCCATGGGTTTGACTGTTGTGAGTGACCAACAACAAGATTGGCGCGAGGTTGCCACAGACGGAATGGAGATGGTAGGAGACCTCGTGGAGAGCCATAGGAGGGTTGATGAAAAAGAGAGCACCTTTTGGCGCTATGACCAAACACGCCACAAATTTGACACTTGCCTTGGTAGCCTTTTGTCATTCGATTTTCTGGACGAGATTGTTGATGTTGTTGCTTGTTATTGTTGTTGTTCCAGGGTTGATGTTGGTTTTGTTTCCCTGAATTGAATTTGGGATGATAGGTGGTGACGTGAGCGGAGATTGGTCCGGTGGAAGAGGTAGTCAGGGAGAGAGACTGGATCTTAGCTTCTTTGCTGATGAGTTTTTCATGAACCTCGACGATGGACGGAGGAGTTTCACGACCTTCCACCTGATCAACCACAGATTTGTAGTCTTCTGGGAGTCCACCGAGGATGAGATCAAGCTGTTCTTCATGAGCAAGAGGTTTGCCAAGAAGCGCAAGTTGGTTAAATCTCGTGGTAAGGGACTGCATATACTCATCAATGGACTTCTCACCTTTGGAGGCATGTTTAAGTTGCAGACGGAGCTGTTGGATGTGACCCCAGCTGGGATTTGCATAGGTGGAGGAGATATGTTTCCACATCTCAGCAGAGGATTTGGTTTTTGAAACCAAAGATTGAATAGCAGGGGAGAGAGTGCCAAAAAGCCCACTGTAGATCAGCTTGTCTTAGCGTCTCCACATAGCATAGGCTGGATTTGGAGTTGGTGGATCGGTGGAGTTGATTGTTTGATCTGGTGGGAGGGAGGAGCCATCAATGTATCCAGCAAGATTTTAGCCATCGAGGAGAGAGTGAACTTGGAGACTCCATGTGATGTAGTTGGTAGAGGTGAGTTTGGTGATGTTCATCATATTGATGTTGAGGAGACCTTGAGTGAGATCAACAACTTCAGCAGCGGCCATGATAGAGAGACAGGAGAAGGGAATGAGACGTAGATTTGGGAATAGAGAGAGAAGATAAGAAACGGATCTGAATAAAAGAGAGGAGAGAAAGTAGAGGCTGCTGAGAGAAAGAAAAATCTAAAAGTATCGGCTATACTCTGATACCATGTAAAAGTGTTGTGTTTTGATATATCGACAATAGTGATTACAGAATCGTATTTATACAGATAGTAGATAGTAGAGAAAGGTTCTAGGTTAAGCTACTTATGGAATAAGTTACATAGAAAGAAGGTAGATATTGAGGCATTGACGAGATGATACGATCATGATACAATCGTATCCTTGACATACGGTCATGATACTAATCATATCCTTAATACTATATACATATGTGGAACATATTGGACATCTTTCGTTTCGATATTTATAGCACGATCGGGTGTGGTCCATGCATAAAACTTGGTCACTGCTGTTACAAATGAGGAGGACAAAAAAAACAAAACTTTTGATATAACATATATATGTGTTATCTCAAGTTGTGTGTCCGGTTCATGCGGACCAGAGTGGTACATCAGCTAAAAAAATAATCCAAACCGAATTTAAGGTAGGTCAATAAATTAAAGCGCACGATACATTTTTGAAGAAAAAAAAGCGTGTTTGGTCGGTTCTCATACAATACGCGTGTCATCGTATTATTCGTTTAGCTTTATGAAGGAGAAAAGCAAACAACCACGTGGAGAAATCGTAGATGACGACGCGTGAGTGAGTGAGAGAGAAAAAATGAGTTTGTCCCTAGATTTAATGAGAACCAATCGATGTGTCCATTAGAGACTGTGTGAAAGAGAAGAGAAGCCATTGAAACGTTTTCGTTTATTATACATTCCCATTCTCTCTCTCTCTTTGAAGTTTCTCATTGATTAGAAGAAAAAGGTTCCCACTTTCTTCATTTTGATTTGATCTTTTGTTCTTCGTTTTCAGATTCCTTCTCTGCATGTTCGTGTGTATGATTCGATCTGTATCATTTCTTTAGTCACGGTTCCTACTAATTCAACGTGTTGTTTGTGAATGAGTTGATATGTTAATTAAGCATTACTATGAAATGTATAATCTTTTGTGATCTGTATGTCAAAGTTTTGAACTTTCTGTGAAACGTGTGTGTTGGAGACGTTTGGATCCAGTTGGTTGTGGTTTTTGTTTCAGGTGTGATTTGGAATTATCTTAATGGCGTACGAGGAAGACTTTAAGCAAACTTCTGAAGCCAAATATGATTGTCTTTTGTTTGGTAAGAGAAAAAGACGCTTTTTTTTTTTAGAATTTGGATTTGAATATTAGTTTAGTTTATTGAAATTTGGTGGTTGAGATTTGGGTTTAAAGTTTTAACCTTTTCTTCTGATTAGTAATAATTATTTTCGTTTTTTGACTGTAATCAAACAGATATAGATGATACTCTTTACCCTCTCAGTTCTGGTTTGGCTATGCAAGTGAAAACGAACATTCAAGGTAAAGAGTCTGTTCGATTTCTCTTATTAGTTGTTCTTCTCTGCAAGATTGCTTGCTCTTGTTATAGCTTAACGTTTGATTGTTGTTGTTGACATGTTGTTGTTGTTTAGAGTATATGACTCAGAAACTTGGTATTGAAGAAGCTAAAGTCCAAGAACTGTGCCTCTCGCTTTATAAAATCTATGGAACTACTATGGCTGGTCTCAAGGTATCTTCCTTCACCACACTGTGTAACAATCTTCCATATCATTCAATCTTGTTATTGAATACTCGTTTCTGATGTTGATTCTTTCAGGCCGTGGGTTATGACTTTGACTACGATGATTTTCACAGGTATTAAACTTAAAACTGTCTTTCATATTTTCTTTACATGTCTTTGAAAGGTGTTTGGAACTTGAGCTATCTCCTTTGTTTTACAGTTTTGTTCATGGGAGATTGCCATACGCAACACTGAAGCCTGACCCAATTTTGAGGAATATTATTCTTAGCTTGCCTATCCGCAAAGTTGTATGTGTTTAACTCCTTGATGCTAAGCTCTTAAATGTGGTTTCTGAGTAGTTTCTTATCTGATCTTCCATTGTTATTATTCTTTCCATAGGTCTTCACGAATGCAGACAAGGCTCATGCAGCCAAGATCATTGCCAGGCTAGGCCTGGAGGGCTGCTTCGAAAAAGTCATATCTTTCGAGACTCTGAACCCCATCACCAAGACTGAATCTCCTCATGATACCAAAACTAGAGAAATCTTCGACATAATCAGTTACATGGCAAATCCTGACCCCAAAGTCGAACTCCCAAAGACACCAGTTGTATGCAAACCATCTGAAGGAGCATTCGAACAGGTTTTCAAGATGGCCAACATCAATCCTAAGAAGACAGTAAGAACTTAGCAAAATATTAACTGCTTTTGTTTTTCTACCTAAACCAATTCATAACTGAAGCTTAATAATAAGTTGCAAATATCTTGTTTTTTTTTTTCAGTTGTTCTTTGATGACAGCATCCGTAACATACAAACCGGGAAACGCGTGGGTCTCCACACAGTATGGGTAAGTAAAAGAAGCAGATACAAACAAGTTTAAAACAAAACTTGTCAATCTTAAAACTCACTCACTTTTTTGTATTATTAGGTTGGGACCTCACACAGAGAGGAAGGAGTAGATATGGCATTGGAGCATATTCACAACATTCGTGAAGCTCTTCCTGAACTATGGGAAGCTGGTGAGGAAAAAGGCGAGGAGCTTAGAACCAGGCAAAAAGTCGCCATTGAAACCATTGCTTAAACTAGCATTCAATTGCATGCACTTCACAGCCAATAGTAAAAACAAAATAGCGTAAAAACAATACTGAACTATTCACTCCTTTAAGAGTAAAAATAAGTGTAATTCAAATCTTTGATTGAGATTACATTGTGAGACTGCGGAAATGGGAGTAGTAATGTAAACAAACTTACTTTATTGAACAATTGCAACATCTGGTTTAATCTCTATTACAAAGCCAAGTAGTATATGACTATCATCATAAAACCTTTTTATCATTCAATTGCTTCTCTTCTGTTCCTTTGCACCGATACAGTAGAATCTGACTCATAATAGTTCCATTAGTGACGATTGCGATAAAGAAACTTATAAACATGCTAAGTGGAGCTTTCGCCTGATAGCTGGTGAAAACTCTCGCCAAAGCTCCACCGAAGTTCATGAAACAAGTCAAGAAACTAAGTTGTCCAGTGCTTTTGTTTCTAAAGTTCTTCCAAATCTGAGGGATTCTTGCAGAGAGAAAAATCAAATGCTTAGAAGCATAAAGAGCTTCGAATAGCAAAGGATCAATCTTACCAGCTAACACAGTTGGTGCTAAAGCAAAGTAAAGAAGCGCTCTGACCCAAGTAGCTACAGAGAGAGGTCGAGAGAAGTAATAGATACAGCCCACCAAGATCAAAGCTTGGATCAAAAGAAAAGCTAATTCACCAAAAGCTGAAAAGGGAAGCTTTTTGTAAAGACAATAAGCAAGTGAGATTGTGTAACCAACCACTTCGAGCTCAAATGCTACAACGCTTAAACCTTTTACACTCTTGCTGTCCACGATTTTCATTATCTACAAACCACACAGTCCAATTCAATTTACGGATATTAACATCAAATTTGGGAATTAGGCTTGAAAAAAATCCAATCTTTGATTGATTGATTGAGTTAACTAACCTGAGGAAGCTTGACGGTCATTGAACCAGCGACGACGAAGTAACCGAGCAGCTTAGAGATGAGAGGAAGAAGACAATCTTTCGTCGGAAACTCACCGCTCCGGAGAGAACCTATCGCGCAGCTCAGATCAATCCCAAGATAATCCATCGTTGGTTCTCTCCTGAAGAGTTGGGCTTCGTTGACTTTGTGTCTTTGTTTGTTCAGCTGTCGACTGTTTGATTGGTCATTATCTCATATGCCTTCAGTTCAGACAAGATCGAATCAAATATATATATATTCCCAAAAAGACTAAACCAATGTAATCTTGGTTTGGTAATTAAAATATTTCAATTTGGTACGGTTTGAATCGGTTAGGTTTTTATCAGTTAGACCTAAAAATCTGTTTTTTTTTTTGTGGGGCGGAGCTTCAAATCGGAAATCTAAACCTAAAAAAACGAAAACACTCGAGCTATTTCCTCTTCTCCGGTACCGGGAATCTCGTGTTGGTGACTTTAAGAAAGCTACAATGGCGAAGAGAGAGATTAGTAGCACTCTGAAAAATCTAAAGGTACTGTCTTTTAATTTTTTCTTCTTTCTTTGTAGTTAGTAATAGCTGTAGATATGTAACATGACCGCGCTTTATCTCTATCTCCACGAGCTTGAAATTGAAGGAATTTACTGGATGATTTAGAAAGGGTTTGGTGTTTATTTCGTATATTCGAGCTTAAAATTTGAACTTTTTGCTCTATTCTGCTGGGATTTTGTTTTTTAGGGTCTGTGTTGGCTTGCATCTATAATTTTAAGCTCGTATATACGAAATAAACACCAAACCCATTGGTTTGGGACTAAAGTTGCAATTTTTTCACTGAAGAAATTGCATTAATTATGTAGCTCTTAGTTGATATTCGAGTTGGGTAATCTGT
>NC_025695.1:45273373-45300479 GCF_000633955.1 Camelina sativa | reverse complement strand
TTTTTTTTTTTTTTTTTTGGCTGAGAGACAAGATACGTGTTATTGTTTCTTCATCTCCGTATGAGAATTATATTGGTTCATGAACAAAGAATGATTGATGCTCTTTGGCTATAGTTTATGCAAAGGTCTGCTCTGAAAGTAGAGAAGAAGAAAGGTTGATGAAGAGCCTAATGGGGATTTTCCTTCCCTCGGCACTGTTGCAAAGAAGTGGTACCGTTTCTTTTTCTTTTTCTTTTTCTTAGTTGATGTTTAATGTTTTGTTTTCATCAGATTACTGGGAATGAGGACATTGTGTATGTGTTGTCTACCCTTTTTTCTTGCTTTTTTGGGTTCTTGATTGATTACTTCAACTGTCTAGTCAATTTCAAGTACTCTGACTTCCCTATGTACATGAATCGTGATTCAATAGTTTTGTTAGTTGTCAGTTTCTGGTGTTATGTGTTTGGTAGTGTTCTCTAATGTGTGATTTGTTTTTCGATGCAGCGTGGTCATAACAGACTGGGATCCTCAGCCGGGAGCATTGTCAGGACGCATGTCATTTCAGTCTTTCAATCCCTCTATCGAGGTTAGTGTGTGTGTGTCTCGCTGTGGCCTGGAATCATTTGCGATTGATGTTCTTCCCTTTCAGCTTTCTGAAATAAAACTGTTCTCTCCTTAGAAATTGAATGAAGAGGCAGTAAACGGTCGAAAAACAGATGCGACTCCCACAAGCTCTAGCAGTAATGGAGGGAAAATGTCTTTTAGGTTTGTACTCTTCAGTCTTCGCTTATATGTTCCTTTTGGTTCTCAACAAAATTAGTTTACCGGACAGAACAATGCTGGAGATCCGTTGTCTGACTGATCATCTAATTTTGAGACAAATGAAGTCGTTATTGATATCACCTATCCACCCATTATTTGGTTCATTTCGGATTTTGCTTCTCTTTAAAGTTTTAAACTGTAACTAGTCAAAATGTATCCTCTTTCAGTGAACCGGAGAGTTCGAAGGTTCAGCCAAGTCGGGAAACAAATGGTGACTTGAAAAGAAAACAGTCTGAGGTAGTCTCTGAGGAACGAAACCGTCCAAACAAGTCCCCAAGAAGCAGTGACAACCCATCACCGAGCAATAAAAGAGGCAATGGTTTCAAGAAACCGAAGAGCAAGAAAGTGGACTGGAGCGTTTTGAAGCCACCAAAACCTCAATCCAAATAGGGTTTAAATTAGCTAACTTCAGCAACCTATTATCCATTAGTTATCAGTTCATATGTGCTAGTAGATCATATGTTGCGCTGTCTGTATCATCATTCACGTGGTGTTACAACCCGTTTGATATAAATTATAGCCAAAAGTTTTGAATTTTCTATTTGGGTGTTGTATGCTTGTGGTAGCTCCTTATCTATGATGAAGAACAGTTTTTTAATATTTTCAAGAAGGTTTGAATCCAATATGTACTTGCAGGAAAAAAGAAATTCATTCCACTCATGGGATCAAACATATTCCACAATACTATCGGGAGACAAAAATGAAACAATAGAGAAGTAACATTTTCAGATGCTTACATGATTATATGTTAACTTCTCTGCAGGTTTCCAACAAGAAAAAGCATAAATGACTCTTCCCTTCCATCCCTGAAGCATCCAGTTATTATCACTATCGATCACAAAATCTCTATGGTAACGTTTTCTCACTATTTCCTTAGCCTCCTTCATGATCTGTTTGCTTATTGTTGCTGGCTTAAACCCTGCTCTCAAAATCCTAACTCTCCATTGCTTGTAGGTTTCAGGCCTCGCAAAACGCTCAGCACCTTCGCAGGAAATCACACTCATCGCGTCTCTCACAAGTAACTCTTTCTCCAACAGTGCCCTGTTTTTGTATTCATCCTCTGCTTGTATTGTGGTGTCAAACATGTCAAAGAGTGAAGAGAAATGAAAAAGCGCTTCTCGGAACCTCGTCATGAAGAAGGGAGAGTTGTACATGCCATTAATCTCTGCAAACACAAAGAGGTCAGGATTGATATCTCTGAATAGCTTCAAAACCGTGTCTCTTGGAGAGTCCAGTGACACAGTCTCATCCGGGGTGTATTGCAACCTATGAATGCAATTGACAACAGTTGTCTCTCCTGGATTGATCACAATTTCATCAAGACTGATGCTTTCCCATTTCTTGGCTATGAAGTTGAACTCAAACGGGACATTGAACTTATCGCAGAACCTTTTCAATCTTCGACCAGTCTCTTCGACTCGGTCTGAAGGACGGAAACCTGATTGTGGCAGCTCGATTCCAGTCACACGGAGCTTTGGTGGTCCTCCCGGTCGTTTAGACAGGGCTAGTAAAAGACAAGGCCATTGAAAGCCATAGAGAACGCCAAAATCAACTATATGAAGCGTAGTTGCTTTCAAAGCAAGCTCATAGATTGACTTGTTTGCTGCAAAGTAATCCGTTACATAGATGGGACAAGTATGAACAAAGAGCTTGTACGCTTTCAAGATGTCCACCATGGATGTGGTGCTAGAAGGAAACGGAGTAGAGACAGGTGGTGCTATGTTTCCAGTAATGCGTGCCTCAAGCGCATCTGCAAAGTAAAAAGCAAGTCTTTGTGTCCCATCTCCACTGCTAGAAGAGTGTGATCTTATCTCCTTGAGTTTCTCCGCAGCTCTTCTCTGGTCAAAGCTCGCTACAGCTTGTGCACATTGCGTCAAGAGACTCCGAAGATCAACTGAATTAGGTTTTTGCGTCTTGGATCTGTTAGATGAACCTTTAGCTCTCCCTGCTCTGTTTGGTTGTTGACTCTGTTGTTTCGTTATTGATGATTCATCTTCTTCTTGGTTCGCTTTGCATACCAACAACACATGCTCGAACTTTACTGCTAACTCCTCCATCTCCGAGACAAAAATCGCAGGTTGTTTGTTTCTCCGGTTAGTCTCGAGATCATCTTCTTCATCATCCCGATGACGATACTTCCTCTGTGATTCTCCGTTCGAAACCAGCGCTGCTGAATCTGCTGAAGTCGTTGTTGTGCTGATAGACGTGAAAAATGGGTCGTCACCGGAGTTTTGATCGGAGGAGGAACTAGTGGTATGATCAGATTCTGGAGATTGCTGCTGAAGTATCTCGTAGAAAGATCTCTCAGCGGCTTGTAAAGCCAAATTGTCACGAGATTCGCCGACGAAATCTTCTTCGTCCATCAACATGTCATTGATGTACTTAAGAACAGGGGAGTTATCCAAACACACAGATGGAGGTGAATCGTTTGGTGAAGAAGACTGAGTCTGAGGCTCGTGGAAACTGGGGAAGAGATTGGTCCCAGATTCGAGATTGTTGTTTCTGGGTTTGCAACAAGACCCAGATCCGTTCTCAAATCTGAACCCATCAACTGAAACTTGAAGCAGAGCGTCCATGTTAACTAACACACTGAGGATGGTGATGGTGATGATGAAGACAAAGAACCAGAGTTTGAAAGTTGAAAGCTTTTTGTCAAAGTTTTTTTTTTTTTTTTTGTTGTAAGGAAGAGAAGAAAGCGGTGCGAAGTTTCATGTGAACACAGTTGAGACTCGAGAAAGAGAGCTTTAAATGGTTCTTTTTGGGGAAAGAACAATGGAACTTTCGAGGAAACTACTTAGCAGCCACAAATAGTGGATCAAGTTAATTAAAACATTACATATACTATTTAAATAAAAAAGAGGTTAGTTAATTTAGTGTCGGATCTATCTGCAACTACTTCTATAGGTTTTTTGGAGTTTGATTGTTGTTATCTTTTATCTTCCCACTTGCATTGGTTGGTCGTGGCTAAAAGTCAGTAACCTTTTTACTCAGTTTTGGGAATTTTTATAAAAAGATAGTAGTAAATAATAAGAAAAGTCATAGAATGGTGTTAAAATTTAAACAACTAATGACCATATAAAAAATTTTCCTTATGGTGTTTAGTGTTAAAACTTAAAATTATACTAGTATGGTTTAGAATCGTCCATACGAAACTACCGACCAGCTAAAAAGCAGATACTGCAATTTTTAACCAAATATGATAAAGAACTATTATTCTTTTTTTCTCTGTGCTTTTTCTATCTGATTGGTGTACAAAAGAACTTGGAATAATAAGCTTTTTTAGTATAAAATAGTATGTAAAGTAATTAAAGGATAAAAATCTTGATGTCCAAGGAATTGGACAAATATTTTGGGTGAAGGGAACGTGGATACCAAGCCTAAACATTGTTTCTTATTACTGTTAATCTATTATTTGTCGGCAGTAACAAAATCATTTCATATCTTTGACTCTGTCTACATTTTTTCTTGACCAGTCAGAGTTCAAAAGACGACGCAATTAGATTCCTTAATACAGTCATGACATATATAAATAACAATTAGTATTTCTTAATAATATGATAATAAGTGAATCAATCACTCAATTGGTGGTATAGAAGAGTTTTGTGAATACAATTATTAGTCAATGCCTCAATAGAAAGGTGAAAGGAGGTAGATAGATGAATTGAATATTCATGGTGAATGCGACTTTGTTAGTCTAAATTCATCTTATCTCAGCTTCTACCTTAATGAAAGTGTATGTTTATTTTAATTACACTGTAATTAAAAACCTTGAATAATCTATCTCTCTAATATCTCTGAAACAATCTTTAAACTATTTTCTCCATACCAAGTGTAACCTTATTAAGAAGCAACACTAAATATTGTTTGGGACCATTTCCTTAACTTCCAAATGCCTTATTTTATTTGTCTAAATTAACTATTTGGATAATGTCTTATGCACGTATATCAAATAACTCTTTTCCTTATTCTGCGACCGAAGTGTGAACACATCTTTGCTTAATGTTGTTATGTTTACTATTATAATCATTCGGTTTGAGTTTTTATACTTTTAGTTTTGTAATGATAATATTGTGTTGACCCTAAAGAACATAATCTCCTACATGCGTGATACACACCGTCCAATCATTAAACTTCAATCTGATGGAGTTGAGGTATCTCACGGTCGAGAGCGCGTAGGCTATGTCCTTATTGTCATGATTATTACTGATTCTGATGCTATTGTTAATTACTTTTGATTATTCAACATGATTTTAGTTTAAGTTGTTAACCTGATGCAGTATCGTTCAATGATTTGTTCTTTACTTAATGGCGTCTCAATTAGTTTACACGAAAATAATTGATTAAAAGACGTCATTACTGACGACGATAGCAAAAAAAAATGGGTCTATCAATGGGCCTTGTATAGCCCAAAAGAGTCCAAATCACACAAAATTGCAATTGATTAGAGTCATTAAGATGACCAAAGGAGATTAAGAGGCTTTCCTTTAGTACTACACTCTTTGACTTGATCTAATACCACTTCTTGAATCTTCTTCTCTACTTCCTCCATGGCTTCACCTGCATCGATTACCTATATACATCACCACAAAACATATTCAAGGTTTTAGTTTTTTCTCATTCTGAATCTCTAATCTAACTCTGAAGAGTATCAAAACAAAGAGTCTTCTTAATGCATTCATTCATTCATTCACCTTCCATGAAGAATCGCGTAGAGTTTGATAAAAGTTTGCGACCTTTTTCTGAAACTCAACTCGCTCGTACCTCTCGTCTCCATATCCACCTCTCTCAGCAGCTCTTTCAGGTGAAATGTCAAGGTAAAGTACAGAATCTGGAGCCAGCAATCCTATCTCGGGCGCTTTACACCAATCAATACTAAGACCTTTAGCAGATGAGAATGCTACACCAGAATATGAGTAACGATCAACGATGAGCGTTGTTCCTGTTCTAAGTTTTTCCTCCATCAATGATCTGCAAAAGGTCACACAATATTATTAGTCTTCTTACTAAGAAGCAGAACATAAAGAAAAGGAACCTAATAAGATAGCTAAAAAGATAAGAAGAACCTTTTCTCCCATCGATTGGCGCTGAAAAGGAGATGAATTGTGTGATCATCTAACTGAGACTTATTAGAGAGATATGCGGATATCATCTGACCAACACTGGTCTCTCTATCCGGAAATCTCCAGAGCTCGGTCGGATGTCCTAAACCTTTCAAGAAAGCGAGAAGCTTAGCGCATTGTGTAGATTTCCCGCTGCGGTCAAGACCTTCAAGAACTATCAATGCTCCTCTTGGCTTCGCAATACTCTCGGTTGTGAGACCAGAGGTTAAGTTACGACCAATCTCCATCCGAACTGATGAACGCTTGAGTGACTGCACGGGGTAGTTCAAGGAACGTGGTACTGCTAAAGCTCTGAAACTTCTAGAAACTAACACACAGAAGGTATTAGATTAAGGAATCCAAACATTAAACGATCTCATATACAAAATTAGAGCAAAACTATGTTTAAATTCACAGAATCCATAAAGTTAATGATCAAAAGTTCATTTCTTTGTTCAGCATAATTGGCTTTGTATCCTTTTTTTCGAGTTCAGTGAGCTAACATAACACAAATCAAAAATACTCGAAGAGGCTAAAACATTACAAAGGTAAAGTTTTTTTTGAAGTTTAGTTAACTTACAAAGTTGAACACTTGAAAACGAGCAGATCCGTTTCATGCCCTTATCAGCTAAAAAAACCTGCGAGTGAGGTAAAAAAAAAAAAATCAGGTAGTGAAACCTCTTCGTAAACCCCCAAATTCAGTGACAAATCGATGGAGATGAATAGCCAGTGAACATCAGAATAGGACATGTACCAAAAAACACACATTCGAGAAAGTAAAGGCAGTACGTGGAATTGGGACTCACCTAGAACCAACATCGACAAGGTAGGTCGCCGGATTCGCAAAGTGGACGGCGTGAAGGAAGCAGAATCGACAAAAGGAGGTTTTAGACTAGAGAGATCTCTCTACAAACACAGTTCAAACCCTTCAAGTGACTTGGAGGGTTTCTTCTAAACCAAGTTGGACCGGTTTGCTGTTTTCCGGTTCAGAAGAGAGATCGGTTTTGGTGTAAATCTGAACTTGGAATTACAGTTTACAGACTAGTAGTTTATCTACTCTTGAATTTTTAATAACCTGAACTGTGTGGTAGCTACGTGGTAGCTTTCAATAACTTGAATTTCAATCATTTCTCTTAGTATATAAATCCTCCCTCCACTAGACTGTTTTACGTGTTACATTTGCGTTCAAATTAACGAATCTATACATTTACACACATAATTAAAAAAAAAAAAAACATAAGAGGAAGAGCGAGAATAAAAAAAGTCTAGATGAAATATATAAAGAGCATGAGAATGTGACAAACGATGTACAACTGATCCCTCTCTAAAAGCCCTAAACTGGTCAGATAAACCTTATTCCAGTTAAAAACTTTACATTGAGANGTTTAAAAAAAAAAAAAAAAAAAAAAAAAAAAACAAAGTTAAAGAAACAAGTAAAAAGACCAAATCTTTGCATCTATGTCAGAATCTTACATATCATCAACACTAGTAATACACAAAGGAGAGACGACCTCCAAGGCTGCACCAAATTTCAATTCAGAAGCAGCGTATCCTCTATCTGAGGTGGTGTCTCCTGCTGCTGCTTGTCCACATTCTGCTGCAACTGCATTTGTTGCTGTGTCCAGTAGCCATGGGCGTTCAAGACCCTGTCTAGAAGTTCCTGCGGCACTGGCTCTCCTCTTCTCTGTTGTGGAGATATCTTAGCTGTGTGGACCAGCGTTTTCCATTTATCCTGCACAAAACCAAACTCTGATTTCTTGGATCTAATCATATGTGATTTTGGTTCAGCAATTGCAAAATTACATATTTCAAACCTTGAGATCAACGTAGGTGCGGTGGTCTGCATCCTCGAACGCACGAACCTTAACATCTCGCCACCTGCAGATTTCACCCAACTTTAATTGTCATCTTCTATTAATAACAATCACAAGAAAAAATGCCAACACTATGATCTATATTAGTGCTTTTTACCTTCCAGTGCCGAGTTTCTCAACTGCTTGAACAAGTGCTTCTACCTCAGTAACTGAGAAAGGTCGACGGATTCTGCGCTGTGCAGCCTGCTGCTGCTGTTCACTTTTTTTAGATGTACGACAAAGTGGTCGAGGAGACAATTCAGTGAGCACGACAGGAAACATAGCTTTTGAATCTTCTGTCATGTTATTATTGTCCAATGGGTCAGATGGGAATAGTGCCGCGTCATGATGATCGGATCCCAGCACATTGTCCAAGGTAGCAGTTTCGCACACAGGTAGCACCTCCTCATAAGCATGTCCCGATGGGTGACTGGAAAACAAAATAAGAACTTAAGCCACAAATGATTTGAGTTTTAAACACAGTGGCAGCTTTGAGAGGTGAATAGAAGTCTGAACCTAGTTAACAGTTGAGGCAGTTCTGAGCTGGGTTCAAGGCTGAAATCAAGCGAGTCCAACTGGGTGTTATCCTGAGAGATCCCAGTCTGATGAAGGGTTTTGTTATCATCTCGGACTTTTTTCCCTTGAACCATCAGACCAACTCGGTGTCCATCGCTCAGTAAAGTGCTCACTGCTTCCATCACCATTCTCTGCAGAAGCCAAAGGACCATAGGATTTTAGTTTCTTAATAGGAGACAAAAGGACAAGAAAATGAAGAGCGCTGGGTAATGTCGTTACCTTCAAGGAGCCAACGGTAGCATCTTCTGGAATCTCTATGAATAGCTCAGGCACCCTGAACGACTTGATCCGTAGTTTCACTGAAATATCCATATCCTCAAGTAAGCTTCTCTGCTCTCATAAAGAAATAAAGTCGACAAAGAATACAAATGAGACTCTATAGTTACCATGGGAGTCGCTTGACACAAAGGATGTACCATGACCTTTCATCGAAGAGACCTTTCTGCTGCCTAAAAAATTAAATATACAGAATCTCATTACAACAACAAACAAAAAGAAGCTACAAGAACTAGGCAGAGGACTACAAGAGAAAAGTCTCTTTACCTCGATGCATCTTAGTGCGCAAACGGTAATCATCAGTCATTGAATCAGATATGTGGTCAAAGTATTTCCTCTTCTTGATAGGATAGCTCTTCTGGTGTTGAGAGTAATAATTTCTCCACGGTTTCGTATCTGCAACACAAAATGCATGTCATCAAAACAAAATCTAAACCCATCATCAGTGTTATTAAAGAAGAGAAAAAGAGGGGAAACTACCTGCATGTCTTGAACTTCCTTTCCAATGTCTAGAAGCCAATATCTTCCTGATTCGTCTGTCCCCTATACGCGGCACAGTCCTAGGTGAATTTTTAGTAACACGCGGGCGAATGTACCCGGAAAAGTTTTCATCATCATCTCTACTAAACAAATTTACATCATCCCGAACGCCATGGGAAGCACAGTTCCCAATAGATGGCACTTCGGTTCTACTACTACTACCTAAACTAACTACAACATTAGGTCTCGCATCCAGAACTACAGCTTCGCCATCTATACCCGGTTTTACATCTTCACTGAAGTTGCCGACTTGAAAAGCATCACTACCACCACCACCACCAGAGTAACTAAAACCCTCTGCCTCATCCTCAACTTTGCCATTAATCACAGAACTGAATCCGCAGGGGCTTAAAGATCCCTGATAAGAATTATCCTGGGATAATAAAGCTACTGGTGGCATTAGAGGTGTGTCTTCCTCAGGGAACTCCATCTTTACACTATTCTGTGTAACTACACGATGATCTTCAATCAGTTTGTCGACAGACATGAGTGAACTCCCGCTCTCAAATGACAAGTGTCCAGCTACGGTGGCCAGTAAATCAATGGCAAACATGTTATCATCTTCACTTACTACAGTCTTCTCGATACTGCGCCTCTTCTGGCCACAAAGACAAAGAAAAAGTTTAAGTAATGATATTATAAACTGATAAAACAAACCAAACAGGAGAGTGGTAAGATAAAGAGGCAAAAAAAATAAACCCGGGCGGATCTAGGTGCTCTTGCATTGGGAGGTAAGAGGGAGTCTTTGTATCCAACTTGTTCTACACACTTATGCGACACCATTTCTCAGAATGCATAACACGATGATGTGATTTGGCACACAGAAAGATGTTTTGTTGATCAATATGGCTTATTTATCAACAAAACCAACCAACGAAATCCTTTACAATTCGCAACCTGTAGAAATCAACAAAAGTGAGATACTTTTAGGGTTTTGTCTCTGAAACCATCAAAAAAAGGAAGGATTTTGAAGGGTTTTGGGTCAAGCCCATTGGAAAAAAAAAAAGGCTTAAACCACACTAAAACCCTAATCGAGATTAAGATCTAGAAATCGAGAGTCAAAACCTTCATTTCCAAATGTTTCTACAGATTAAAAAAACCCTAAACCCTAAATAAATAAAAAAAATTGAAGTGATGGTACAAAAACTTGGATCTCAAAAAAATCAAAAGGACCACCAGATCACGGGGTTTGCAAAAGGGTTCTAAATCTCTCAGATCGGGATTTCACAGATCGATGAATACGATTCTCCTCATGTAAACAACAAAGCGAAAACAAAAAAAAAACGAATTGTATCATAATTACATAAGATTTGTAGGAAATTTTCAGAGCAAAATTCTGATGAAAAAAACGAAAATTCTCAGAATCAGAAAAAAAAAAAACCCAAAAGAAAACGAATGACTCAAAATTGTCTCACCTTTGAAAATCTCAAACCTTCAATATTCCGGCGAATAACACGGCAATTGCGAGATCGGGAAAGTTAAAAAGGAAAAAGGACAAAAACGCAAAGGAAGGACTCACACACCAAACAACACCCCCTCTTTTTTCTTCTTCCTCCTTGTGTTATTCCCAAGAAAGTGACGTTTTTTTTTTTTTTTAATTAACTTGTTTGAAACGCTACCCACACGATGCGATCTTCTCTCTCACCACCACAACCAAAAAACTAATCTCTCTCTCTCTCTGAAACGCCTCAAAAACCCTTAACANCCACTTTTTTTTTTTTTTTGGTTGTTGCTTAAACCCTTTTTAGCCCTGTATTTGACCTTTTTCCCCCTCACCGGATCTACCGGTTATACTCTTTTCTTTTCACCGGCTATTATCGGTTGACACACAAACACATACATATACAGAGAGACCAGGTTCTTCGCCACGCTTTTACATTTGCTTGTACTCCCTCAGATCTCACCACGTGGCGTAGATGTGTTACATCACATGATTCTTGAATCTACCCAATCACAATATTACATGTCAAAATATTATTATAAAAAAATTAACCATTAATGCAAATTATTATTTTTACTTGCACATTCTGTTTTGGACAAAAGATTTTAATTTAAAATTCTTACTTTATATCTTTGAAGAAATCTAAGGGTTTTTTTATATGGAATAAAATAGTTAATACATTCATTTTGTTTTACCAAGAATATACTGTAGTATATCTTTTTACTCATTAAAGTTTATATTGTACTAATATAAGCAGAGGAGTTAAGTTAAGTTTGGTCTAAAAGTATAATTAATGGATTCTACATATTATAAAGTTTTAATAGTAGTACAATTAAGGTTAGTGTATACGACATTCTGTCACGTGGCAGGTAGATCTACCTTTTTAGACTATAGCTTATTTTTTTTGGTTTGTGATAAGAGTTAACCTATATAGACTTATCTTAATATTTATATCGTTACTAACCCAAAATTATAAAACTCATATTCACCTTTCTTATCTATAATGGACCCAACAAAAAAAAATTAATTAATTTAATCCTGCGTGAATTAAGTAAACCGTAAAAAAAAAATTAAAACGTCAAAGAATTAACGGCGTCGAGTTCGGCGTGTGTATTATACCGTAAACGGCGTTAAGTTCAGAGATAAGAAAGTTTTTTTTTGGTGGGTTGCTAGTGGGCCCCTGAACCTAACTTGTGGGCTCATTCCTATGACAGTGATCATTAATCAGAGAGAGAGAGAGTGGCTAAACTCAAAATAATATTTTGTTTTATGTTAAGTTGTTTAACTATAAACGTTAAACATAAATAGCATCAACCAGTTTTTTTAATGTTCATTGGTCCTTTTGTTCCCTTCTGAAAAAAAAAAAAAAAATCAAAAAAATAACTTAAATTTGATTTACTCATTCATTATTTTAGGTAGGAATAATAGTACATGTTTTTATGTGGATACTGACCGGAATTTCAGAAACTATATAGTATATGATAAGATATTTTTGGTTTGTTACAATTTATTATTTAAATGTATATTCCTTTAGCTGAATAGTGATGTCTCTTTGATAAAATTTCGAAACCACCAACCCTTTTATCCTTTGAAAGGATAAGATGATGATATATAAGATTTTTTATTTTATTTTTTCTTTTGGGGAAAAAAATTAAACGCTTTATCATGATCGATGGAAATCTATTGGTCAGTCTATTTAGAATAATGATTTCTTCACGGAATAAATACAAGAAATTTATTTACTTCCTATTAGTTATTCTGATAGTCGGAAAAAAAAAAGTTATTCTGATATTAAAAAATTGGGCATCGATCGGAAATCCAATACTAGGAATATTATTATTTTGGAGTTTTGTAGTTAACCGAATCTTTTTTGATATTTTTAGTATTGAATCGGTGGATTCAACATTTAGATCAAGCCAAGGCTTATGTTATAATGTCAAGTACAGAAACCAAACTCGTGTGGGTTACAAAAAAGTATCATATAGACATATAGTTTATCCATAACGTCTTTGAACCTAACAAGAATCTCGTCATTGCTCTTACTCCATCATTCATATATTATGTTTTGTTCTTACGTCCATCAAATTTGATTTGTTAGTTTTTTGCTTATACATAAATTGAAGATAAACACATCTGACGTGTGAAGCAAAAAGAGGAAAAGGTTAGAGAAAACTTTAGGAGACATGGTTGACGTATAAGAGATGATTCATAACTCTTCAAATATGGTATGCCTTCACAAGGTGGCTCACACTTTCTTGTCCAAATTTAATATCCACTGAAATCAACGAAGAAGACACGGAACAAATTTTTATTTATTGTGTAATCAGTTACTACTCATTAATTCACTTTTATTGTAGTACTAGGTAAAGTCCCACGCATTGCGCGGGTTATATTCATATAGTAGTATTATATATATTAAAATATAGTTAATTTACTTTTAATTTTGTATCAATAGTTAATTTACTTTTAATTTTGTATCAATAGTACTTGGTTTCATTTTTTCCAAATTAAGATATTTACACATATTTTTTAAATTATGTAAAATCCGCAAACCTTTTTTTATATTTTATTAAAAGTGTATGGTTAATTTTTTTCTTTTATGTATTAGTGTTTGAGATATTTCTTATTATAATGGAGAATACTTCAGTAGACGCTAATTGAAATATCGGTTTTTTCTGAAATTACCTCTGTTTCGCTTTTTGCTGTAATATGGATTATTTGTCAGAGGTATACTTATCTTTTGTTTTTGTTGTTTTTTTTTTGTGTGAGTATATTTATACGGTATTCAGCCCGTTTGTTTGAGTTTTATTTTTTTGGATCTTTGTGGTTTTTATTTAAGGAAATCTGTCTTTTTCCGTAAAATATTATATTTGTGTAAATAAAGATTTTGTGTATATTCAGTTTGATCGTGGTCATATAGTTGTTTGTAATGACTGGGCATTTAATTGTGTCTGTTTTGTGGTTTTAGCTGGACTTCTATTCCAATTTCCAACTAACATAGCTGAACTACAGAAGCTCATAAAGGTATTTTATTTAGAGCAATTTTCAGAACTGTCCATACACGAGCTCATTTAGATCACTGAGAGATGGGGTCCTCTCCAAAAGTCGTGCCTGTTAAGAAAAATCACGTTTTAACAGTCTTAGTTGCTCATATATCATAGAAGAACCCAATGATACCAACTAACATGATGAATATTATTACCAGTAGTACGAATCAATTCTATGTAAATTCTCTAATTAAGACAATTAGGCTTACCTATTTTCTTCCAGTGCTTTCCTTGAAAATGCTCAACAGATCATAATAAACATAGCAAAATGGTAGAAACTGAAAACAAAGATAAATCAAAGGAATTAGCTCAGATATATAACTGTGCCAAAAAAAAAAACATTCCCATAAACAAAAGCAGTTTTATATTATGAATTTGGATCCAAAAGCTAAAACATAAACGCATTACACTTAACATAAAACTTAACCGCAGAACAAAATATAATCGAAACAAGCTAGAGACTGAACATAAACAAACAAGAACACATTGACAAGAACATAGACAAAGAAAAACTTAAGACAGAACATAACCAAAGTAGCAAAAACTTAACAGATATAACACAAACATTGGAGAGCATAAATTTTTGAAAACTCATCACTTGTGACACAATGAAGTGAAATACTCTTCTTTTGATTTCTTTGTCAATGCCAACAAACCAAAGATACAGAGAGATGAGGGAGGTTGTTACAAACATTGTCAAATCAAGCAGCTTGTGATGAGCACAATACCTCTTTTGACCACGGTCCTTTCAAAAGCTCCAGGTTTAAGACCTTTTGCCATCAATGAGAAAGAAACGGGGCATCAGTCTGATCCTTAAATCAATCAGCTGAAAAGGTGAATCATTACTTTCAACATACTAACTAAAGAATACATATCAGAACGCAATTAGGCGGTCCTATTTTCTTCCAGTTCTTTCCTTGAAAATGCTCAACAGATCATAATAAGCATAGCACAATCCTAGAAACTGAAAACAAAGATAAAACAAAGGCATTAGCTCAGATATATAACTGAACATAAAAAAAAAAAGAGAAACATTCCCAGAAACTAAGGCAGCTTAATATTATGAAATTGGATCCAAAACATAAACGCATTACATGACTGGAGTAGATTCATAATCTCCATGCCTGATCTTGTTTCCTTCTTTTTCTCCATCAACACTTGGTTTAACCTCTCCTAAAATAAGTTCAATTTTTTAATTAACTAAGATTCGACCTATACTGCAAACACTTAGAACATGTAGTGTAAACCCCTTACCTGTAACTTTATATACTCCTTTTCTTTCTTCTTCGTTTCATGTAACTGTCGGGTCTTGACTTGCTATCATACACAAACAAAACAAAAATGTTCAAAGGGGCATTGCATCAGCATTCCCAAATTCTTCGAGACAATACACATTACAAAAAAACTTGAGAGAAATCTAGCTAGTAATTTTAAGCAATGATCCAAACCTGGTTAGCAATCACGATCCGTTGAAAGTCATCTCTCTCTTTCTGTAGCTTATCGTTCTGTGCCTTTAAAGCCGTTGTATTCTTAGCTTATGTTCTTGTGAGAGAACCAAGTTCCCTCTCTTTGGCTTGCAATTGAGTCTCAAGCCTTTCAACTTTTGCCTCAAGTCTCACCATGTCAGATAAAAGTCTGAATCAAACCAAAAAAAAAAACTTTAATATGCAATACTACAAAAGTAGCAATTTCGGTAACTTTTATGCCAGCATTCTTTTTTTCACGAGAAATGGATTTCACCATACCACATAAAACCAAAAACAGTAGGTAAATTATTTGTATACTACATAACAATATCTAGATCACAGTGTCGATCTCATTCAGAACAGTAGAAGCATCAAGATTGAACACTATCATAACCAAGCTACTAAATAAATCCACAATGCAATGCAACACAGAGAAAGAAAATAAAGGTCACCGTTGTCTCTGATCATTAGAAGATTCTCTGAATTCCACATCTCGTTGTCTCTGGTTGAATCAAAGCGTATATACAATTGCAAGTTCTAGCAATCGAAACCTAAAAAAACAAGTCACATCGAATCAGGTTCATCAAACAAATCGATTAAATGAAAATATTTAACAAAGTAGCAAAAACTTAACCGATATAACACAAACATTGAAGAACATAAACAAAGGGAAAAAGAGTTACCTTGCTTCAAGGGCAGGAAATGACAATCCTCTGTCGAGTACCACATCATCCCCAAATGGAGTTTCTCCAAATTAACCTCAACATGCCAGAGTCGGGGTTGGTTTACAGTCTTACCGGACTTCACGGCGACAATGACTTCAAGAGAGCCGCCGTCGTCATCGTTGTAGTCGCAGGAGAGAGAACACGCGAGACAAACACTGCATAATTTTACAAAGAAAATCAATTCCGCCACATACTTGCATTACTCAAATCCGCCTATTCAAAATCGGCCCAAGATCAGTAAAATTTACCTCATTTTCCTCTATCCAATGGAATTGAGGCGTCGAGAGTCACTTCGACTCGGCTGTTACGAAATCAGGCGGAGTTGAACAGTTAAGGGGGAGGAGTGGGGAAGAGAGATAGGCGAGGAAGAGGAGAAGACGGATCTCTATCCAACGAGCTTCACTTTGAGACGGCTAATTCGGGATCTGCCGGAGTGGAACAGATAAGGGGGGAGGAGTGGGGAAGAGAGAGAGGCGAGGAAGAAAAGAAGACTGAAGTCGGAGATCCCGTCGGTTTCGTTTCGGTTTGGGGAAGCGAGAAATTCTGTGTGGCCCATACAGTTTCAGTCCATTAACAAAAGGAAGAGATATGAGATAAACGTGGAATAAAAGCCCATTAAAAATAGGATGAGATCGAAAAGAAAAAAAAACAGAGAATAAAGATGTGACACGTATACTGAGAAAAATAACCATTCACATTTATCAAAATTGTTCTCGTCTCCATGCTTCATAGTTGTTCATCATATTAACTAAAATATCTTCACAATTAAAAATCGCATCTTATATCTTTATGACGAAGAGGGGTATTAAACTTGTATTTGGTAGGATTTTAATATTTTAGAATTTAGAAAGATTTGATTGAGTTTTTAGGAGATTTGATTATTTTTTAACATTTTTATAT
Organism: Camelina sativa; assembly: GCF_000633955.1. Taxonomy (NCBI): domain Eukaryota; kingdom Viridiplantae; phylum Streptophyta; class Magnoliopsida; order Brassicales; family Brassicaceae; genus Camelina; species Camelina sativa. The sequence continues at coordinate 45,283,755 of NC_025695.1, read as the reverse complement.
TTAAAAAACAAAAAAATGAATGTAATTCTATAGATTTTGTTATTAAACTTTGGGTGATTTTAGAATATTTCACAACACAAACAAAAAAAATTGATTATCCCAGTCATACACAAGTCACAAGCTCTCTTATCCCAGCACTCTCTAAAATGATGAATGTTAGGTCATCATCAGATAGAGGGATTATAACAAAAGCTATACTACCTTCATAATGATCTCGAATACATCATCAACAATTAGAGGAGCCTTGAGTCCAGAACTCTCATTGACATGATCGTACATATCTCTAACCCTGAAGATTTCCCAAAATTCATCGAAGTCAACAACACATATGAATAACTAATAGTCACTGATACGTCTAGAGATCAGAAGAAAGAACACTCACGTTTCAGAAAATGAGTTTTTAGTGTTCTTGTGGAGACTGGAGACAGCGATTCTAGCAGCAAGCTGGATGGAATTATAAACATTAAAACCATTGTTAAATTATTGCCTAATGTCCAATAACAATATAAAAATTGGAAAGCATCACAACATGAATCAGATCAAGTAACAATCTCAGTCAATCACAAATATGCAATTTCACATGTAAATCCGAAACTGATCTATCAAATCAAGAAAACACCAATTAAATCAAATCGTAATGATAGTACTAAAAATAAAAAGAAAGGGGAAAAAACAAAGAAGAAGACTGACGGAGGCATAATCGGGATGGTTGAGTGGAAGTTTGAGTTGGAAGTTAGTTCTAGTCCTACTATAATTGAGTTTATTAGCGAGATAAGGATCAAGTGTATTAGGAGATATCTAATATGTGTGATTCCTAGTAGGATTAGCATTAGCAAAGTCTTATATAAGAATGTGTTGAGTTGTGACACAACTTATGAGTTAGAGATTGAGAGTTTAAGAGAGAAACCAAAGTTTTGAGTTATTTTCTTTGGTATTAATAAAGAGAGTTATTCTTTATTTGAGTTCTTAAACTATCTCTTGAATCTATATTTGGTATAAGAGCAATAGTTATTAGCCATGTCGGAAATCACCGTAGCTACACCACAACCTAAAGAAGTAGGAGGAGGATCTCCTTCGATTGTCTGTCCTATGTTAACATCGACCAATTACACTGTATGGGCGATGAAGATGAGGATAGCCTTTCGAGTACACAAAGTTTGGGACGCCATTGAACCAGAGACCGATAAAGTTGATTCGCTTGAAAACGATATAGCTATGGACTTATTGTTTCAGTCGATACCAGAGAGTCTAACACTGCAAGTTGGAGAAATTGATACAACAAAGAAGGTATGGGAAGCAATACGTTCCAGACACGTTGGAGCAGAGAGAGTTCGAGAAGCCAGACTTCAAACTTTAATGGCGGAATTTGAGCGTTTAAAGATGAAGGAATCAGAGAGTATTGATGATTATTCGGGAAAACTAGCTACAATTTCTTCAAAGTCAGCCGCCTTAAGAGTTAACATAGAGGAATCGAAGATTGTTAAGAAGTTCCTTAACAACCTTCCCCGTAGAAAATTTATTTACATAGTTGCTTCTTTATAACAAGTTCTAGACTTGAATACCATTAGCTTTGAGGACATTGTTGGTCGTTTGAAAGCTTATGAGGAGCGTATCACTGAGGAAGAAGATAATCAAGATGATCAAGGTAAACTGATGTTTACTAATACTCAATCACAGACTAGTCAACCTTACCGAGACTACAATGGTGAAGCTGGAGGATACAGAGGAAGAGGCCGCATAGGTAGATCGTTCTACAGAGGACGAGGAAGAGGTCGGTACGGTGGTAAAAACCTCTCACAGATCACATGTTTCCGTTGTGATCAAACCGGTCACTTTGCAGCACAGTGTCCAAATCGATTACTCAAGCTCCATGAAGCAGAAGAAAGTAATAATAAGGATACAGAGGATGCAAACGAACTCTTGTTGCACGAAGAGGTCTACTTGAATGAGAAGGAATGTATACCAAGCAAGTTTAAGACATGTGAAAGGGGAGATAACATATGGTACCTTGACAATGGCGCGAGTAATCATATGACTGGAGATAGACGTTATTTCAACAAGCTTGATAGTTCTGTAACTGGAAAAGTACGTTTTGGAAACGATTCTAGAGTTGATATCAAAGGAAAGGGAACCATCGCCTTTGTTGATCAGAATGGCAAGCCGAGAACAATGACTGGCGTATACTACATCCCTGACCTTAAAAGTAATATCATAAGCCTTGGTCAGGCTACTGAAGCAGGACTTGACATACGGCTAAGAGGAAATTACCTAACTATAAGAGATGATGATGGGAACTTACTTGTGAAAACAGAAAAGTCTAGAAATCGGTTGTACAAGGTCCAAATGGGGTTACAGGACAATACTTGTCTATGTTTTGCAGAGATAAGTGAGCCAAGTAGGTGGCATGCGAGGTTGGAACATATCAACTATGCCACTTTGACTTCAATGCTTGGAAAAGAATTGGTCCTAGGAGCTCCAAAACTTTCCCATGTGAAAGAAATTTGCAGTTCATGTTTGCTGGGTAAACAAACAAGGCGTGTATTCCCTCAAGCAACCATGTTCCAAGCTAAGAAAAGACTTGAGCTCATACATGGAGACTTGTGTGGCCCTATCTCACCAAGTACACCTGCAGGGAATAGATATGTGTTTGTGATCATAGACGACTTCTCTCGTTATATGTGGACTATGCTATTAAAAGAGAAATGAGAAGCGTTTAACAAGTTCCAAAAGTTTAAAGCTATGGTGGAAAAGGAAGTTGCTGAAAAAATACAAACCTTTAGAACAAATAGAGGAGGAGAGTTTGTATCTAATGAGTTTAACAACTTCTGTGAAAATGCAGGCATAATGAGACACTTGACCGCACCATACACTCCACAACAGAAGGAGTAGTGGACAGACGCAACATGACACTAATGGAAATGACTAGAAGCATTATGAAGCATATGAATATGCCTAATTATCTATGGGGAGAGGCTTTAAGACATTCAACTTACTTGTTGAACAGAGTAGTAACACGGTCCTTGAAAGATATGACTCCATATAAGCTGTTCCGAGACAAGAGACCTACAGTTGAGCACATTAGAATTTTCGGTTGCATTGGCTATGCTAAGGTGGAGACACCAAATCTCAAGAAGCTAGATGATAGAATGAGGGTGCTTGTTCATCTAGGAACCGAACCTGGTTCTAAGGCTTATCGGTTGTTAGAACCACAGTCAAAACAAATCATAGTGAGCCGCGACATTGTGTTCGACGAATCAAAAGGATGGAACTGGTCTACCAGTAACTTAACAAAGGATGGTAATGGGGACTTCAGAATTAGCTTCAGTGTTTTTGGGAACCATGGTCTTCGAGATGATGAGGATCATCAAACTACGCAACATAATGACAATAATGATGAAGATTTGAGTGATGCAGCGAGTGATGAGCATCTGGAAGATAGAGATAATGTGACACAAACAGGAGAAACAGAGCAAAAACCAACATTAACAGCCGCAATGCCTGCAGATTCTAGTGCAGTCTCGACAGAAACAGAGCTTCGAAGATCAACACGAATAAGTATTAAGCCAAAGTACTTAAATGATTACATTTTGCTTGCAGAAGAAGAAGGTGAATTTTTGCTACTTAGTCTTAATAATGAACCTCGGTGCTTTGATGAAGCAAAAATGTCCAAGGAGTGGACACGGGCGTGTGAAGAGGAAATATGTTCAATTGAGAAGCTTAGGACTTGGGAGCTTGTTGACTTACCTATAGGACCAAAGCCAATTGGCCTGAAGTGGGTGTTCAAGTTAAAGAGGAACTCTGATGGGAGTATCAGTAAATATAAAGCTAGACTTGTCGCCAAAGGGTATGTGCAGAAGTATGGAATTGATTTTGAAGAAGTATTTGCTCCGGTTGCCATGATTGAAACCATATGATTGCTTATTGATCTTGCGGCATCACATGGTTGGGAGATTCATCATCTCGATGTTAAAACAGCTTTTCTTCATGGAGAAATTAAGGAAACTGTTTATGTCTCTCAACCAGAGAGATTTGAGATAAGAGGAAAAGAAGGGAAACTTTACAAACTTAATAAAGTCTTGTATGGCTTAAGACAAGCACCAAGAGTTTGGAATAACAAGCTCAATCACATTCTGCAGGAACTCAAGTTTGTAAAGTGTTCAAAGGAACCTTTTGTTTATCGAAAATACATTGGGGCTGATCTTCTAATCATAGGTGTGTATGTTGACAACTTATTCATCACAGGGACAAGTTTGGTTGTGATTAACAAATTTAAGGAGGAGATGGGTTCTAAATTTGAAATGAGTGATCTTGGAAAACTGACATACTACCTTGGGATGCAAGTGGATCAACACCAAGATGGAATCACGTTAAGCCAAGCTTGATATGCTAACAAGATCTTGGAGGAGACAAGAATGTTAAAGTGTAACTCGGTTCTTATACCAATGGAACCAGAGCTAAAGATGTCAAAGGCTGAAAAAGAGAAAGAGATTAATGCGACAACATATCGAAAGAATGTAGGATGTCTGCGATATCTGCTACACACACGGTCGGATTTATCTTATTGCGTAGGGATACTCAGTCGTTATATGCAGAGTCCAAGGGAGTCGCATGGAGTGGCTATGAAACAATGTCTACGATATCTCAGGGGAACTACGAACATTGATCTGTCTTATGGTTGAAAGAAGATGCCACGGCTAATTGGTTATAACGACAATAGCCATAACATTGATGCAGACGATGGAAGGAGTACATCAGGACACATTTTTTATCTTGGGGATAGTCCTATCACTTGGTGCTCGCTGAAACAGGATGTAGTGATTCTTTCTTCTTGTGAAGCGGAGTTCATGGCTGGAACAGAGGCGGCAAAACAAGCTGTTTGGTTGCAGGATTTGATGGTTGAGATCACTGGAGCTGAGGAAGAAAAAGTTATTCTCCGGATTGATAATCAATCGGCGATTGCTCTCACAAAGAACCCTGTTTTTCATTAGAGAAACAAGCATATACATAGGCGTTATCACTTCATACGAGAACGTGTTGAGAGTGGACAAATCAAGGTTGAGCATGTACCGGGAACAGAGCAAAGAGCGGATATACTTATAAAGGCCTTAGATAAAAACAAGTTTAGAATAATGAGAGACCTCTTGAGAGTTCAAGATTTGTCAAAACAGAGTTTCAAGCTTAAGGAGGAGACTGTTGGGATAAGCTTGATGGAAGCTTGAGTTGGAAGTTAGTTCTAGTCCTACTATAATTGGGTTTATTAGAGAGATAAGGATCAAGTGTATTAGGAGATATCTAATATGTGTGATTCCTAGTAGGATTAGGATTAGCAAAGTCTTATATAAGGATGTGTTGAGTTGTGACACAACTTATGAGTTAGAGATTGAGAGTTTAAGAGAGAAACCAAAGTTTTGAGTTATTTTCTTTGGTATTAATAAAGAGAGTTATTCTTTATTTGAGTTCTTAAACTATCTCTTGAATCTTTACATAGAAGCAGCAGTCTCAGCGGCTAACTCATCGAGTTGAGTAGTGGTAACGCCTTTGAAGACACCAGCACAGACTTTCTGAGCGAAGAGGACAGGGTCACAATGATCAATACTAAAACCATAGCTAAGCTTCCTTAGCCGCGCAATGATTTTATCGAAGCGAACAGTTTCTTTCTTCCCGTCACATTTCACTACATACATTTTTTATTTTTCTCTCTATGAGGAATTCTATCGAACAGTTGTTAAGTGTCTCTGGTGATGATGAAGGAGAGAAGAAGAGGAAACCTGTAGACATTCCAATTGCCCAGAGAAAAACGTCAGAGGAAGCCTAGTAGTAACTGAAAATCCTTTAAAAAACTACCTTAGAAGGTGTGATTTTATTAGACTTATTTTTCAACTAAAAAACAGAAAAAAAAATCTCATAGAATCATGCAAAGTATCAGTTTTTTAAAAAGTTGTGAAATTTTGAATAACAGTAGATTTCAAGTAAGTTTTATAAATCATTGATTGAATAACAAAAGATTTTAGAGTAGTTTAAATAAGTTTACATAAATTCAAGTTGAATAACATAGGATTTTTAAAATCATCAATTGAATAACATAGGATTTTAAAAATACTATAAAATCTTATAAAATACCAAGTTCAATACCCCTCGAAGTTGACACTAGATATGTATATGGTGGTATAATTTAGGGAATTTTGCACCCACACCCACTTTCTCCAAAACTATTTACAACTACACCTACTTTCTACTACTCATATACTTTTCTCAAGTTTAATTACCTATTATCCCTCACTCCTTCTAACCCCTTCTATTCTCTCTCTCTCTCTCCTCTCTCTCTCTCCACATCAGATTTTAATTTCATAATTTAGTAATTAACAAAAAAATTCAAAAACAAAATAAGAAAACGGTCACAATTTATTTTGAAAAAACCAGATATCTTATTTACCGTAAAAACAATTATTAATTTTTATTTCCCAAAATATATTAAAACAAATAATATTTATGCTATAAAATCATAATTACTCTACCGCACCTCTCATGATCTTAGTTAAAAGAGTCCTAAAATCACTCTCAATTAAACAACTCATGAATCTAAATTTTACGTGTTCCACCATATATTTTCACAAAAATATTTTAAATTTATTAGTTACAAATTATTTGTTATCCAAACTTATTAATTACTGTAAAAAAAACTATTCGTCAAAAACTATTAGAGATCCGATAAAAATAAAATCATGTTAATTGATACGTTTCTTTTCCTAAAAAAAGACATGTACAATGCTAAAAAAAAGAAATAAAAGTAAAAAAAAGAGCATGTTCTTTCTGTTTTACAAAACAAACAAAAAATCGAATTACACATTTAAGAAAAAATAAAGTAAAAAAAAACAAAAAAAACATAATATATTAACGAGAAATTAATAACTTATGTTAAGCTATCTGAAAATAATAAACAAGTTACTAATTTTTGTAATTAAATTTTTTAAATTTAACTCCTACACGATGATGAAAAAACTACTTTCTATGATCTTTCTGCTAACTTCCCCCACTATCTTTTTATTTCTTCCCACAATAACAATACTATACCTGCAGAACATGAATGAACAAAACACCAATGATATCCATGCTACCATGTACACATGGTTATCATTTGTAGCGATCAAACTAAACTAAATGATATCCCACAATAACAATACTATACCTACAGAATATGAATGAACAAAACACCAATAATATCTATGCTACCATGTACACATGGTTATCATTTGTAGCGATCAAACTAAACTAAATGATATCATAGCAGAAGAAAGTATGTGCTCATGTCCAACAAACATATGTCAACAAATTAGGGTTAATGAACATGTGGTCAAAGTTAAGTGGATGGACTTGGATGGAAATCATGAATCTTAATGTATGAATATACTTTGTTACTGCCGCACATTCCGAACTGGTGGTGGAAAAGAAAATAACCTTAAAAAAATTTACTTTGTTTTAAATGAATCCATGGAGACCTATCTATAATTTATTTATCCACTAAACTTTGTTTATTTTTCTTTTTAAGTTAAGGTCCGTAACTAATCATCATAAGCTTTTTTTTTATGTTCTTTGAGTTTTGGGTAACAAATGAACCTTGCAAAAAGATCATAACATAACATAATACTGCAATTGATTAACCACTTATTATTGAACATTTGTTCAATGACAAATGGATACTGTATAATCTAAAAATTCATAAAAAATATAGCAATATGTATCTTAAAATGTAGAAAATATATAATCATAACATATTATATATAAATAAATAGATAATTTGTTTTATGAGAACCATTTAAAGTGTTAACAACAATAAAAAAAAGAGAAAAAAAGAGAAAAGAAAGAGAGAAAAAAGAAAGGGGCATTGCCATAAAAAATGACACCTAAGCAAAGAAAACTTGAAAAAGTATAGGAATTGAAAAAGTGTAGGAAGAGAAAATATAAGAAAAGTAGAAAGTAGGTGAAAGTGAAAGAAGATGGAGATAAAGTAGGTGTGGGTGTAAATGTCTCGATAATTTATATAAATAAATACTGTTTCGACGTAACCACTAGTGATTGTTTGAACATTATATTATTCAATAAAAGCAAATACTCCTTTCATCATCAATATAATCCAAAATTAGCATCTTCCAAAATTGCATACACATATTTTTTTATTGATTATTAAAAATTTAAAACTAAAAAACAGTAAAAAGGAAGAGATAAGTAAAGGTGGACAAAAGAAATGGTGTATGTAAAGTAAAGGTCACAAATCTGATATCTCTATTATTAACATAACAAACATAATTTCTTCTGATTCGAAGTAGGAAACAAAGATACAATTGAGTCAGAAACACAAATCTTATGTTTTATCACTCAAAACACAATCTAATCAGATCTTTCACCCTGAAACAAAGTTAAAAACGACAAGGAACTCACTATAGAGACATATTAACCTTATAAGAGTTACCTCATTCGGTTGATATATTACCATATTGCCAAGGATTAAACTCGATCGATTTGAGGTCCGTTTCATTGGAGGCACTGCTTGAGCTCCCTGCTGTGTCTCGGTGTTCCGTGTACTTCCCGTTGTATTGGTATACTTCAATATCTCCCCATGGAGTAGATGTGATCTCATCCGTTAGATCGAACCATCTTGGAGTGAACTTCTGTCCCTTTGCCTCTCGGGTCCTCTTTTCAGCCCTTTGTCTCTCCTCAAGGCTGAGATAAAAAGACAGCACGTAGAACCTCATGAGCATAACATTGATGTTTTCTATAATCTAACACACAATCATTCTCAAGGTATCTTTCCTAGTTTGAAAAATATGATCAGTTTTGGCCAATGCAGGTGTAGAATGTCGTGGAATCATCATGTACTTGTTCCATGATGGAGATAAATTCTATGGGAATAACGGGAAGTAAAAAGACTTAACATTGTGACAAAGAAGGAAGAAAAGATGAAGAAACCTGTGCTTCTCTGCACCAGCTTTAGAAAGGTCGCCCTGCTCAAGAGCATATCTATCAGGACGGAGACGTGAGTCTGAAGCCAAGAGCTTAGCAGGCGCAGTGTCGAAACTGTTTATCTTGTGAGCAAAGTGAGTGTACTGAAATTTGTCGTTTTTGGGGACATCAGCCAAATGCCACACCTGAAGAAAGCGAGAAAAGGATAAGTGAATGCTACAGACCCAAACAGTGTTGGTCAATATCCCAAGCTTGCAAAGTATTATCACACAGAACCTAGCAAAGTCCAGTGAAAAAGAAAAGAAACGACATACCTCTTTCAGCTCTGTGCCTGGAAGGGGTTCCCCTTCGGCATCACAAGGTTGGTAGCTCATTTTCTCATTCCATTTTCCTGTCATCATGATTTTAGGTTCTTCTGCTGCGCTGTAAACGTAGCCATCAACTTCATAGCGGCCAGAACTGAAATCAAGGTAGCAAATACCAATCAATAAGCATGTCAAGATTACAGGACAAGATAGAATAAACAGAGTATTACGAAATAATAAGATGAAGCAATGTCTTGTCAATTACCCAAACCATCCACATGGCTGAAAATAAAGTACAACTTTGTCTCCAGTGGTTAAATTTGTCATGATCATTTCCCCAGGTGAGTCAACCCAGGTTCGTCCAAATATTAAATTGTGAATCTTAGTTGGAGGCGGGACCAAATCCAGAACCACACCAGCTTTTTTGAGGGTTACACGTGTTCTGCAAGCCAATCGACCGACTGCATGAGCTTAGATGAAAATATGAGTCATACAATATACTAGCACAGTGGTTACACAACAATCTCTTGTATCTCTTTCGTTAAAACATTATGGTCAGATTCCTCCGTTTCATCGCAGACAGAAGTTAACGCACTATGAAAAGGAAAGAGTACATGAAGCAAACAGTTTCTTCCTAAATGAAGAGGGCCTTTACCAAAGTGAGAGAGAGAAGTAGATCATAGATAAGAGAAAACTTACCTTCCAACAGGGTAAACATCAACAGAGTTACCCAAAAGTTTAGTTTTCAACTTTGATACGATGTCGTAAGTGAAGTGCTCGTTCTCTGCGTGACCAGCACTCATTGGGGGATGATGGCTAACCTGAAATAACAAAGTAACTTATTATAATGAATCAAAATAGACAACTTCTTGTGAATTAGTCATTCTCAAATATGCGAATAACAATGAAGTGTATAGCTGTACCTGCTCAGAAAGAAAAGAAATTCCACCATAGTTGGCCATCTCATATGTCTCCCCAAGAATAGGATTGAAAGGCTTCCAAGTTCGTTGGAAGGCAAAGTAAACAGATATAGCCCATGATGCTGAATAAAAATTCACATACAACCACAAGAAAAAGCAAAACTCTTAACTTACAAGTTACAAAGTAGGAAGTCAATAC
>NC_025695.1:45246787-45272820 GCF_000633955.1 Camelina sativa | reverse complement strand
AGCAAACAGTTTCTTCCTAAATGAAGAGGGCCTTTACCAAAGTGAGAGAGAGAAGTAGATCATAGATAAGAGAAAACTTACCTTCCAACAGGGTAAACATCAACAGAGTTACCCAAAAGTTTAGTTTTCAACTTCGATACGATGTCGTAAGTGAAGTGCTCGTTCTCTGCGTGACCAGCACTCATTGGGGGATGATGGCTAACCTGAAATAACAAAGTAACTTATTATAATGAATCAAAATAGACAACTTCTTGTGAATTAGTCATTCTCAAATATGCGAATAACAATGAAGTGTATAGCTGTACCTGCTCAGAAAGAAAAGAAATTCCACCATAGTTGGCCATCTCATATGTCTCCCCAAGAATAGGATTGAAAGGCTTCCAAGTTCGTTGGAAGGCAAAGTAAACAGATATAGCCCATGATGCTGAATAAAAATTCACATACAACCACAAGAAAAAGCAAAACTCTTAACTTACATGTTACAAAGTAGGAAGTCAATACAAGTTTTTAATGTAAATACTTACAGGCATATACTAAACGTACGTATGGATCCTCGCATTCATCTGCTTGATCCAACAAGTGGGAATACTCCAGTATCTGTGATAAATTTGCAAATGGTATACAGTACACACAAAAAAAAAGACACAAACAAAACTTACAAACACACGGCAATCAGATACAACACTAACCTCAGCCATCTTCTGGAGCATAGTCATTGGCTCAAATATAACAACAGGAAGAGTCACCATTGACGTAATATCCGAACCTATATATTTCTGCATCATCTTCCAGTAACTATCTCGTTCCTATTAAGCACAAACGATAAGTTTCTCTCCAGGTAAGTTAAAGTAAACATGAGGAACTTAAGGAGAAGAATCAAGACACCATTGGCGATCACTTTACCTCGTCCTTCCACCTTCCTTTCTGAGCTTCCTCTTCAGCATCTTCCTTGCCACCTTCTGGATTAATGACCTCAACTCCTTCATTACTTGGTGGTAACCTGAAAAGAAATTGCATCGAACAAGCCATTAGCAAAATCCAATCAAGAAGATCTTCAGAGTACCATAACACACAAATCACTGAAACTAGGCCATAGCCTATAAAGAAAAAATAACAAACTTTGATCTGTTCTGTTGAATGACTTGTGTGAAGAATTAATAATAGAAATATTCATGTTTGTAATATAAAATTCAACAAAAAAAATGAAACACCTATTATAGCCATCACACCAAGATTCGATAACACAAAACTAAAGAAGAAAATACAGAGTAGTACACAATCACAGATATATACAGAGTATTACACAAATCACAACGCAAAGCTTTCATCTTTACACATAAAAACAAGAGCTTTCAAGTGAGATTCAGATTAGATAAGAAACAAGAGTAAGTTCAAAAAGAAACTGACCCGTCGACGGATCTCGAGGACATGGCGCTACCGAACATGGAGAAGCCAGAAGTCATGGCGGCGAAGAAGCCCTTGTTCTCGTTCTTCTTTGGACTCCCCATATTTTTCAAAAACGGATCGCTGTGAAAAAAACCCTTATTGAGTAATCTCAGAGAATTTTTCGATCAAACGTCTTCTTCAATCAATTCAATTCAGAGAGACAAGTCTCGGAGAAGCTTCCACAGGGAGGGAGACTAAACAAAAGAAGGAGAAATGGGTTCGATCTGTAGTTTCTATAAATATGGAGGACTTAATACTATAAATTCTTATAAATAATTAATTAAGGAACAAGAGCAAATTATACTTAAATTTTATTTTTCAAGCTTACCAGTGTGGATAAAACCTGTTTTACACAAAATTTATTTAATTGAGGCGAGACCTTTTTAATATATTTGCACAAAATGTTGTAAGATTTCAAACTATATATTTTTGTAACTATAGTTTAAAATTATAATACTAACCAACAACTATATTAATCTTTTAATAAATATATAATAATTCAGCTGAACAAATTTATTGACGTGTGTATTTTTCTGATAATTTTTTTTTCAAAATTTGATTCCAAAGTTGGAATTTGAAAAATTCTTGTTTAAGGAACATACCATATGATATAAATTGCGATATTTTGAGGCATCAGATCCAAAATTGTCACAAAAGCTTCTAAATTATAATTAGTGGACTTATATATAAATTTTCTTTTGTTAAATAAATGTTAACAATGGGATCAAATATTTTATTTTAATTGTCAATCTTATAAATCACAGTCTGAATTATAGTCTCTTGGATCCAAAAACAAGAACGAGAGAGCACTTTACTTTACAGTTTTAATAATAATCTCACGACTCAGCCACTTTTTGTTCACTTTAAGACTAATTCCTGAACCCTAATTTGTTTAGTTCTTCTTCTTCTTCTTCGTTGTCCAAAGGGTTTCAGATTCTCTCTCGATATCCAAAGTTTCGAGTTTTTGGTTTGTAAAATCGAGGATGAGAGAATCGAAATCTGCCAAGTTGAATCAGCTACAACAACAACAACAACAACAACAAGACAGTCACCAGGATGTTCACTTGTCTCCATCGACATTAGCGAAATTGTTCGATCCCGATGCTTCTTGGGACAAGGTACTTCAAAACAACAACACTTCTTCTTCTTTTTTTTCTTCTTCCTCCGTCGTGTTCGGCAGCAATCTCGCAAGCTCCTTTGACTTTTTTTTTTTNTTTTTTTTTTTTTTTTTTTTTTTTTGTTGATGATGAAAATTTGAGTCCTTATTGTAATTGATTAAGCTTCGTAGTCGATCTTACTGAACCAAGTAAGAAAAATCGATACTTGATCCGATCTTGCAGTTCAATTTGTGAAATTGAGCTCTCTTGCAGTTTTTTTCTTTTTTTTTTTTTTACTTTTGAATTGGAATATGGTTTATTGATGATGATGATGTTGATGATGATGATGATGCAGGATCAATTGGGAGATGTGTTGCATTGGATTAGACAAGTGGTTGGATTGATCTGTGGATTGTTATGGGGCTCTATTCCTCTTGTTGGAGGCATTTGGATCATTCTGTAAGTCTTCGTTCTACGCACTTTTATACTAACTTAAAGGTCACAACTGTTTCATTAGCATATGTGAAGGAGAAATTGGGATGTTCCTTAGAGCGTTTTTTGATCACATTGCGTTTAATGCCTCCCATGGTTAGCAAACCTTTGCGATGTGATGGACTAATGATGGGGTTTTTTGCAGGTTTTTAGCAATATCCTCAGGGATCGTTTACGGTTACTATGCAATGATTCTCAAGGTTGATGAAGAAGATTTCGGAGGCCACGCAGCTTTACTCCAAGAGGGTCTCTTTGCCTCACTTACTCTCTTTTTGGTATGTTTGTTTTTCATCTCTAACAGTACAAACTCCTTCTTTAACTGCATTTTTTTAAAGGTTTAACAAAAGAATTATGTTTCATGTTCTGTCTTCAGCTCGCATGGATTCTTGTCTATAGCTTGGCACACTTCTGAAAAAAGAAAGCTGAGCAACATTCTTTTTCACTCAGCAGCGAATTGCTCGTTCTTTATTACCTTCCAACCTTTGGAACGAATCTCTGTTTTTTAAGTTTTGTTTTCGTGTAAACTATATGAAGAAGATAAGGCTACCAGAGACAAAAGGTTATAGTAACAATTTTATGAATCTTTTGAATGTTACAAAATCTTTCTATTATCCCTTTTTACAATACACATTTGAGTAGAAACCATTCCCAAAAAAATCTTTCTTCTTTTGTCAGAATTATGTAAATTTGGAACGTCGATCTCTCCTTGGCCGTGAAACAAGGTATATCCGGCCGTAAACCCATTTTCTACCCAATGGTGATGCAGATTTCTGAAGCAGTAAGAATAAACCAAACAATCAATCAATTTTTAGCTACAGAGGACTATCAAGGCAGTGATTTGTTCACATTCAAACCAAAGCAATCGGCTTTCTACATGTGAATGCAAATGGAGTTGCAAATGAAGCAAAATAAGGGACACGTGGTAATTTTACCTCCACTTTAGTACGGAACTCAAGGGTGCACTCACAAACATGACAGTCAGCTTTGTGAGCTGATCGGTTTGATTGATCGGATCTCACGAATGCAAAGACCTACACAAATTCATCAAACTCAAATGTAACAAGAACTGAAGACACAAAGATCTTGTCATTTTGTTGCAGCAGAAGAACTACGAGCAAAGATCTGACCTCTTCCCCGCAATTTGGGCAGTCTCCTCTTAGAGCCGTTAAGTCATTTCTCCATAACCCTTTAAGTACTCTTACTGCAGACAACATTCTTTATCTCAGTAGAAGCAAATGATAGCTATTACCAGATTATAGGTAAAATCTTGTTTGCATTCTAGTACCTGCAGAAGAAGCAATCGGATATCCAAGAGCAGGTCCTAGCACGGTGAGAAGGATGCCGTTCATCTTTGACAAAAGAGGCACAGAAGATGACAATTGGCCACTATAGACAAGCCCTGAGTCAAACGGATCTCCTCCATAGACTAGGCCGAGGCCATAGAACGTGGGCAAAACGCAAGCCGAGCTACCAAATAAGAAAATCAAGATCCATATGGTAGCTAACAGCAGAACTTGTGATGCATCATCCTGTCCTACAAGGATTTATCTCAACATCAACCCTTGACAAAAACATTGTTCACCAACAAAACAATGATCCTATAGTTGTGAAGCAATGTCTTCCCCTCTATGACAAGTGGTAAACGCATATGGAAAAGCAAACAGATAAGTTTCTCAAGAGAGAAACACTGACCAAGAAAACTTAACAATGCATAAACTTGTTGGTTCGAGAAAGATGCGAGTGAAATCTCAAACTCAGGCAATATTCAGGGAACTATATCACTGTAAGGATCTTATGTCTCTAAAGCAACTACCTACCTTGAGAACACAATTGACCTTGTAAAGCTATCATTAAACAAATCCAAATCTCAAGGATTGGTAAAATTGCAAATTCCATAATATGGTCAAACTGACAAATTTTGGCCCCATCTGTTTCACATGATAATTTGGAAACATGAATAACGACATTGTACCTCTGCATCAGCATATGTTGACTGCCGCAAGAGGCTGCACCGAGGGTACTTGACAACAGATTTCGAACCATACCACCGCAACTTTAGCTGCAACAGTTGCAGAAAGCAAGTCCAACATCAGTTAGCTTCAAACTATATTCACCTTAAGTAAATAAATAAGAAGCATATACTCACGGTTATCATACCTCAACTCTGTCAAACATGTCGTCAACTATTAAAGGCTTGCCATTGTAATACGCATCCTTAGCCTATAAACAGTATCATAAAGCAGACTTCAACATCCATAGATTTAAGCCAACAAGATCAATCAATATGACTATACTCAACAGTTTCACCACAACTCACATATTTCATAAGATTCAATTAAGAATCCAAGAACTAAGTACTGTCACAGACTCACTCACAGGTTCAAAAGAAGCAAAATTTAGGATTAAAAACATGATATTATCAATTTCTGAGTAATACAGACACACTCCATAACCACAGAGACGAATTCGAAGAATCAAAAAACAAAATTTTAAGTAAGGCGTACTTGGCGATAAAGAGCTTCAAGAGTTTCTTTGCGAGCTGAATCAATCGGACCAACGAAGATACAAGAAGGACCTTCCTCGCGAGTTGTAGGTGCGGTTAAACCACCACCGTGGCCACGAGTTCTAGTAGAGATCCGAACAGAGAAAGGAACACCAGCTCGATTAATCAACCTGGAAAGCTCAACAATCGAAGAAGAACCAATGAGGCGAGGCCTAATCGAAGTGCAAGTCCCCGCCATGATGAACCACCAACAAAATCAAAATATCAAAATATCTTCTGTTCTTCTGATTCGCCGGAAACAAAAAAAAATGAAAAGACAAAGAGACAAAGCGTGTGGTCGGAGACGGTTGTGCCGAGTGAGTTTGTGGCCACACGTTACGGTTCGGCGCGTGCACGCAACATACTACATTTAGTACGTTTCTGTGATTAATGGATAAAAAATTATATGATTTGACGAGAATGCCCTTCAGAGCGGTGATTCGGTTTTTGGCGGGTTTATATATCGAAACGACATCGTTTGCAAACAACGATAGCTGCAAAAAAGAATGCGTCTACCGGGAGTCGAACCCGGGTCTATTGCTTGGAAGGCAATTATCCTAACCGTTGGACTACAGACGCTTCTTGCTTGATGATGTCTATTTTTAATATTCTAGTCTATTAACTAAAGCAACCGATTAAGACTCGATTAATCACATCACATCAAATCAAACAACACAATGACACATCACACATTCATAAGTTGTTTCTGGATTTAAACCATTGAAGAAACAAACCCAATTCGGTTCAACAAGTTTGAAAACCAAGCACAGTTTTATAGTAGTAGCAAAGTAGCAAACCTAATTCAAACTGATAGATTAAACAAAAAAGAGAGGCCTCTTTCGCTTGTTCTTCATAGCAGCAAGACTCGACCTTATCTTCAAAATCACGTCTGTTACTTCCCCCATCGTTGCCTTCCGGTTTTCCTCATAGTTCCAAAGCTCGACAATCACATAGCCGCCACTCGCGTTGTGTTCCTCAATCTCTAGTTTTGCTCTTACCACTTCATTATGAACTTCTTCACCGTACTTGCTCTTCAGCTTACGAAGCTTCTCATCGTTTTTATCCACCACTCTCTACATTTCACATTTGGATTCTTGAGATAATTTGTAAAACAAAAAAAAAGATCTTTTGAGATTTGAAAGTAGAGTCCTAAGTTAAAAGTCCAAACCTTTGCTGTTCCATCAGACTCTTCGATTTTAAATGGACTCCATTGCCCATCTCCTATGTTTGCTTCCCACACTGAACACAACTGCATAGCCTTAACCTCTGCTCTTGATCTTGGAACTTTAAATTTCTTCATCACAGCAGGTAAGAACGGTTCAGGGTTTAATTGCCCCATTCTTTTCACTCTTGTCTTCTCTCCCTTCATCAATTCTTCATTCGCATTCCATAGCTGCTCATCAAAGTAATACCGCAAGTTAAAAGAGCAAGCCAAAGACTTTGGAACATAGAGATTTAGAAGGTTTTGGCACCTGTATCATCTCTTTACGAGCTTCTTGATACTCATCGTTGGTCGCACGCTCTTTTTGTGTCAGAGCCATCATTTTCTCATGGAGAGCTGTTTCTCGAGCCTCAAGCTCAATCTGAGTTCTGGCAATGTTCTCCACAATATCTCCATCTCCATCACTCCCCACCATATGCTTCATTACATTGGTCGCACCTTTCAGCTTCTCTATCTCCAACTCCAGCTCTTGCGTTTTATTTAGCTTTGCTTCCATTTCCATTATCCTTTGATGAAGCTTCTCCTTCTCTTTCTGCAAAAAAATTATGTTTGAGAGACTCAAAAATTGAACATGGAAGCTTAGTTGTTACTTGTTGATGAATATAATACAGTCCATCTAAACAACTACCTGGTGCTTTTTTGCAAGTTTCATAGCTTCCTCATTTGCTTCATTCTGCTCCCACATAGCCTTTTGATTCTACAAACAACAACAAAAAGGTGACAGATAAGTGTCTTTCTGATCATTTCGTTATAATCTACAAGAATGCATAATCACCAGTTCTCTTTCGAGTCTGGATCTTCTCATCTCTTCTTCGTTTATGTATGCACGTTGCTCGATCTGTTTTGCACGCTCCTCCAGCATCTCCCTCTTTGCCTCTAGCTCTGCCATAGACTTCTCATGTCCTCCCAGAATCTGATCATACAAACCTTGCATACTCGTTTGCATCTTCTCAATCCCTTCTCATGTCAAGAAGACACACAAACAAACCAAAATGCACTCAGCAAGAAAACACAAACAGATTAATGTTTTAAAAGCTTAAATGAGATGTTTCTTTTACCTTCTTGGTAGGTTTTGTTCAAAAGAACGTTATGCAATTCCAAACTCTCCAAACAACGGGTTGTCTCATCAACTTTCTTCTCAAGCTCTTCCTTACATTTCTTCTTCATCTTAATGGACTCAGACATGCTCTCAACGAGGTGAACCATTTTCCTCTCGTCTTCTTCCTGAAGCTGCGAGATACTTTTCAGATCTCTCTTCTTCTTAACATTCTTTCCAACAATATCACTTCGACTATAATCTTCCTCTCTCGCAACCCATCCATAAAGCTGATCATCTCTAAAGCGAATACCTTTTTTATCAAAGAAAGAGAACTCATTGTCAAGAAATCAATCAAATATAATTATGAAACCAAAAACACTAAAAAAACTCTGAAACAAGCTTTTACCTTTATCGCAATCTCTCTTCCCATGATGGTCTGACTGAAAACTCCTTTCAAACTCCATGGCGCATTCAAATCCTTTAAAATCTTTAGCGAATTCAACCAAAGCATAACCAGAATGACCCTTGAAATCCCAAATGGGTTGAACTCTTGTTGGATTAAACCCTTTCACAGTCAGCTCGTCACGCAACGTTGAACCGCTTTTCCCTACTCTCCGACCAGATGGTTCAACCTCCGTTGGTATGTTGGCTACAAGACCAACCCATGGCCACACAAATTTATCTTCAGAACAGTCCTTGTCTGAATCTTCAACCGGAAATTTCTGCTTTTGTTGATTCTTCTCCATCTTAAAGCTGCAACAAAGAAGATTATCAAATGAGATCTCATCTCCACAAACCATAATGATCAAACACAGGAAACATAATATAGAGAAGATCCATGGATTAAGCTGCTGAAAAGTCACGTTTTTGAACAACCTCACAAAGGAGGAAAGAAAGACACAACCTTTTTGGGTTTTATCAGGAAGAAAAAAACATAGAGAGAAATGTATGATTCACAGTTAAAAAAAGGTCAAGTTCTTAGATAACATACAGGAAACTTAAAATCGAAGTAGGTTACAAAAAAAAATGTAACTTGATGTGAAGAACCCAGGAAAAACCCACTCTTTTTTTTTTTTCGGGGTTTTATCAGGAAAAATCAGAATGAAGAGTAGTTCATGGCTGATGTTAGTGAAAAAACCATTTCTTTGTAACACCCAGATGCTAGAAATTGAAGAAAACACAGAGATAAGGGATTTCATACGTGTACGGATGAAGAACCGAAACTTTTTTTTTTTCAGGCTTTTAGACGATTCAAATTCCCAAAAAAAAAAAAAAAATGAGAGTCGAAATGATAGTAAATAAAAAAGCAGAGACCTTTTTTTTTCTGTTTTCCTGTGTTATTCTGCTTGGTGGAGTCGGTCACAAAAATAGCGTGTTATGTAGTTTTCTCTCTCAAATTTGCTTTTGAAGAGACAGAGCGTCGAGAGAGTTGACTCAGCAGTGGCAATACTGTAAATTTGGGAAACAGAGAGGGTAGAATATAATCGAAAACCAACAAACGTAAAAACCAATCCTTTTCACTTTTTATTCAAAACCTTGGGGCACAAGACTAAAACGGAAGTCTCTGGTACACGGAGAAGGTTAGACTATCCTCATTAGTGTGTTTCTTAGATGTTTCTTAAGGCAATTTTTAATAATAAAAAGGGAAGAAGAAATTTTGTTAAGAGAAAAGGAAATTTTTGTTGATTATTGGTAGAACCAAGTTAAGGTGTTTCTTAGTAATAAATATAGTAAAATAATAATTAATAACTTAAAATATTCGAAATTATTTTATATATCATAGAAACATAACACACAACATGAAATAAAAACATAACACACATTATGAAATAAAACATAGAAACATATTTAATTAAACATGAAACATATTTAATCCCCAAATTTAGTCCATAAATGTTCAACTAAATCATGAATATCATGGTTATCAAAAAAACAATATCATGTGAACGAATCACATGTGAACGACTGATGGTTATTGAACGAGTAGGAAAAAAACAATATCATGTGAACGAAACCAGTCTCAAACCATTCTCAAACAATATCATGTGAACGAGTAGTCAAACAATATCATGTGAACGAGTAGTCATTATACCAGTCTCAAACATATTAAACGACACCATAGTGTCTTTGAAGCTAAATAAACTGCCCTACTTAAACATAATCAGACCTAATACAGCAACTAAACATAATAAGACACCAAGAACCAATTCCAAACTGAATGTAAACCCTCTGTTCTTCGTATTCAACTCAGCAACAAGCTTCTCTAGCTTGTTGATCTTCTCATCAGTTTCATTCTTCAGGTGTTTGATCTCGTTCAGCTCAGTTTTATAGTGAGTAAGAGTATCTACCTTTGATGCAACCTTTCTATAGTTTGTTTCAGTTGCTCTCATCTCCTCCATCACCGCAACATCCCACCACTTCCATATATAGCACTCCCCATCGTCTCTGTTCCCACAAGAGAAGAACTTTCTTCCTGGATCCCAACTCAGGTTCACTCTCTGCATAGTTGTAAGCAGTTGACTCGGATGGCTGGCTAGATTCTTCGTCAACCAGATAACCATTACATTCAGATGACGACGGCTGGCTATAGCTATATCGCCCCATGTGTTCCTTGTTCAGTTAACAAAAGCATTAGACAAACAACTTATAATTAGCCATTCGTTTAAAACTAATAATCAGAAACTTATAATTAGTCATTCGTTTAAAAGAAATAAGTACACAAAAGTAGATAAACACATCAACTTATAATTAGACATTCGTTTACACATCAACCGAAACAATTTACAGATTGATTATGAACCACATAGGCTGGTTATGAACCACATAGGCTGGTTTACAGAGTTTGAATAGAAACAAGAATCAATACAACCAAACAAAGTCCGATACATATCCAAAACAATGAAACTATAACTCATAATACTCATAAAGCACGCGGACTATTACATAGATCAACTCATAACACTCATAAAACAAACACAATATCTCAGAATGAACCAACCATCTAACCAAATACAGAGTTCAACACTCTTGACTAATCGGATCATATGCATCATTTCTCACTTTTTTATTTACTTCCAAGCAGACTTATATGGACTCAAAACCCATGAAATTTAAACAAAAACGAATCCTATATCCATGATTTATAAACATACAAAACAAACAATTGATGAAACTCTTCTAACTCGCAAATAAAACCGGCATACAAACAAAATACATAAATAAATTAAGATTGAGTCATTTTTCAAATAAACAATCAGCAATTACTCGACATGCAAGAGCAATTACCTGACGCAATCGAAGTGCTTGAATCTTCCCCAAATATTAGGGTTTTGACAGATCGATCTTCACCGGAATCAAATGCCGTCTGCTTCACCGGAACCAAATCGACGCCGAATCCATGGAGAATCAGACGTGGGAATCAATTGGAAGAGAAGAAAAAAGTCTATTGGAAGAGAAGAAAAAAATCAATGGGAATCGCCGATTTTGTCGACAGAGAGAGATAGAAGAGAGAACAAACGAAAATGAAAGAGAAATGCCAAAACCAATTTACCCCATTAATCTCATTTCACCATTCATATCGCGCCACTTGTCCACCAAAAAACGTTTCTTTTGCTCCTAAAATTAGAATCGTTTCTTTCAATCCTTAGCTTTTGTTTCATTAATAATTAATATCTATACCTAAGAAATTTCTTAAGAAACATCTAAGGACTACCAATGAGGATAGTCTTAGAAGTCCAAGAATTACTAATTTAGATGATAGGAGAGAGCTCCAATAAACCTTTTCAGTTTTCAATAATTTATTGCAGATAATAAATTGGACTGGAAATAGTTACAAACTTAAAAGCAACATTGAATGGACACCATGTAGTCATCATTTATTGAAATCTCTGTTTTCCTTTTGACTGGACACTGTTTGTGTGGTTAAAAATTAAAATAAAAATCAATGCGTCTGCCGGGAGTCGAACCCGGGTCTATTGCTTGGAAGGCAATTATCCTAACCGTTGGACTACAGACGCTTCATGCCTTTAAAGGCATTTTATTTTATATAGTTTTACGTATTACGTGCCTTTTTGCATTGCCATGCCAATTCGCCATTAGTTCTTGAGAAGAGGACATAAACGTTATAAAATAAAAGCTACGATACTTTCCTACAAACAAGTTAAAAAAAAAACTTTGGATCAGAGAAAAAAAATGCTCCATATCAAAATGTCCGATTAAGAAAAAGCTTATCTAGGTACGACACGTCTTCATATTCATCAGTCAAAAAAGCAAATGGCTATCACGTTCCAAACGCAGATATGCATATCCCATTATCATATTCTTCCTAAAAACGCTAAAAAAAAGAATTAGAGTACACATGAGTTGATGAATGAAGACTACTTAACAAGCATCTATTTATCTTACAATAGATGCAACTATCCAAATTTCTCCCACCATGTAGTCATAGTCTTCACAACGACAGTTTGCTTGGGTTCCGGTTTGTGATAAAGGTAAACGCAGTGCTCCAATTTTGTCTGACTGAGTCTTGAACCTTGACGTCCCCAATAATAGGTGTCCACGCTTCTTCTCTGGTGTTTCCCATTGACCAGCTTACCTTCTCTGGTGGATTCTTAAAATCAAAGTCCAATGGCGGGGGTGGTGCTGGTCCTGCTGGAGGCTCTTTAACTTTCCTGCTGGCTCTATTGCTACTTCCCTGGCCTTCAAAATGCTGCAAAACACAAGATTTAATAGGTATCACGGCTTTGCAACAGGCAGTAAAAGGTTTAAACTTTAAAGAAGTTAACTCACGTCTGAATTGAAATCAGTATTTTCTGCTTTCTTGGCTCCTTTCTTAGAGGTTCCATGTTCTAAGTAGTAGAGTACCTCAGTCCTGGACCGAAACTTACGGCCTGTATTTGGTTCGTAATAGTACTGCAAAACAGGAGAAGACAATGTTTATAAGTGTCTACATATCAATATCTACACATGACATATTAGCATCAGAGTATAAGAAACTACCAAAACATCATCTCTTCAATCACAGTATATACCAAACCAAACCATTTAAATCCACCAGTAAGGCAAACTAACATTAATCACAATGATAATGTGTCTGAACATTAACAAAACTAAGCAGAACCAACCACATCATTTCACTACAACATTACACTTGACATGACATATTAGCATCAGAGTATAAGAAACTACCAAAACTTCATCTCTTCAATCACAATAAATACCAAACCAAACCATTGAAATCCACCAGATAAGGCAAACTAACATTAATCACACTGATAAAGTGTATGATCATTAACATAAACTAAGCAAAACCAACGACATCATTTCACAACAACATTACACTTGACACTACTTAAAGGCAAGATTTTTATTCACTGAATCTAAGCCATAGTTCCATATGACCATATCATTTCCCTACAAAATTATACTTGACACTACTTAAAGGCAAGATTTTTTTATTCACACACTCTAATCCATAGTTCCATACGATTAAGAACCACATGAATTGATCTAAAGAACATTGCTGCAGCGATGAATCTAAACCAAAGAGAACAACATCAATCTAAGAATCCCACAATCTATAAATTCCAAGCAAACAAAGCAGCTCAAACTAAATAGAGAAAGATGGGATATTTTTATTACTAACCTTATCAACCGAACCAGCTGTAGCACCAGAGGTTCGAACCTTATCTTCAACTCTCCAACCAGAAGGCAACCAATTATCCCCAGGCGCCGCACGTTTCCGCGACTTCGATTCCGCCTGGTGACCCGAACTATCCAGCGATGGATTCATCTGATCCGTACCGTTAGCCATCCCAATGCGTACGCTCTCTCCCGAACCAGAAACTCCGATTCCTCCCTGAATCGATCGCCGCTTCGCACTATTACCTAGGGTTCCGTCACCGGCGGAGGAGGAGATGAAGGCTCCGGAAGCGAGAAGTGGATCGGGAGGATAATCGCCGGGCGNACCTTAATCTTCATACTACTCGGAGCCAAAGCCGTAATCTCTTTGCTCATTCTATCACCAATCCCACCAAACATTGTTGTTCCACCACTTAGCACAATGTTTCCATACAAATCTTTCCTAATATCCACATCACATTTCATGATAGAGTTATATGTGGTTTCATGTATTCCTGGATTTTCCATTCCGATCATTGACGGCTGGAACAGAACTTCAGGGCACNTTCAATCACAATAAATACCAAACCAAACCATTGAAATCCACCAGATAAGGCAAACTAACATTAATCACACTGATAAAGTGTATGATCATTAACATAAACTAAGCAAAACCAACGACATCATTTCACAACAACATTACACTTGACACTACTTAAAGGCAAGATTTTTATTCACTGAATCTAAGCCATAGTTCCATATGACCATATCATTTCCCTACAAAATTATACTTGACACTACTTAAAGGCAAGATTTTTTTATTCACACACTCTAATCCATAGTTCCATACGATTAAGAACCACATGAATTGATCTAAAGAACATTGCTGCAGCGATGAATCTAAACCAAAGAGAACAACATCAATCTAAGAATCCCACAATCTATAAATTCCAAGCAAACAAAGCAGCTCAAACTAAATAGAGAAAGATGGGATATTTTTATTACTAACCTTATCAACCGAACCAGCTGTAGCACCAGAGGTTCGAACCTTATCTTCAACTCTCCAACCAGAAGGCAACCAATTATCCCCAGGCGCCGCACGTTTCCGCGACTTCGATTCCGCCTGGTGACCCGAACTATCCAGCGATGGATTCATCTGATCCGTACCGTTAGCCATCCCAATGCGTACGCTCTCTCCCGAACCAGAAACTCCGATTCCTCCCTGAATCGATCGCCGCTTCGCACTATTACCTAGGGTTCCGTCACCGGCGGAGGAGGAGATGAAGGCTCCGGAAGCGAGAAGTGGATCGGGAGGATAATCGCCGGGCGCAGAATCTGACATACGAATTAGGGATTGGATTTGTATTCTTCACCCAATTGAGAGCAATGAGATTCCAAAAAGGCAACAATCTCGAGAAATTATTCTGTTTCTGGGGGTTTTCAATTCGGTTCGGTTAAACCGAAATTACAATTTAGCTAAACCATCATCCTATTCTATCATTACGCCAATTTTATTAGTTTAAATAACAAATCTTATAATTAAATTAATTTGTTTATAATACAATGGGAGTGAAAAGGTTATGAAACAAGAGTATGCTTAGTTGAAAAATTAACAATAGAGAGACTATTCAAAAAAAAAAAAAAAAAACCAATGTGTCTTGTATACCAATTGGTATGCGTAATTAATAACTCTTTTTAGTGCTTTCTTTGAGTTTTAGATGCTTCAAATAAAAATTACAAAGAGACAATTTGAGTGAAGAAATATGTTGAAAAAAAATGCAAAAAAAAATACTCAAATTTGGTGATTCCAGNTTTTCCATTCCGATCATTGACGGCTGGAACAGAACTTCAGGGCACCGGAACCTCTCTGCTCCAATGGTTATCACTTGTCCGTCGGGAAGCTCGAAGCTTTTCTCGACGGACGAGCTTGTCTTCGATGTCTCTAGCTCTTGCTCGTAGTCTAGAGCTATGTAAGAGAGCTTCTCTTTCATGTCTCTGACGATTTCACGCTCAGCAGTTGTGGTGAAGGAGTAGCCACGCTCTGTCAGGATTTTCATGAGGTGGTCCGTGAGGTCACGACCAGCTAGGTCAAGACGTAGGATTGCGTGTGGAAGTGCGTAACCTTCGTAGATAGGTACCGTGTGGCTCACACCATCTCCAGAGTCCAAAACAATACCTAACCAACAATTTTGCAAAATGACCAATCAGGACTGTCCATAAAACCATAACCAAACTAAACTGATTTTTTATGACCAATTAGGGTTGTCCAGTGTGTTACTGACCAGTTGTACGACCACTGGCATAGAGTGAGAGAACAGCTTGAATGGCAACATACATAGCAGGAGTGTTGAACGTCTCAAACATGATCTGAGTCATCTTCTCACGGTTAGCTTTTGGGTTGAGAGGAGCTTCGGTTAAGAGAACCGGATGTTCTTCAGGGGCAACACGAAGCTCATTGTAGAAAGTGTGATGCCAAATCTTCTCCATGTCATCCCAATTGTTAACAATTCCATGCTCAATTGGATACTTGAGAGTCAAGATACCACGTTTTGACTGAGCCTCGTCTCCAACATAAGCATCCTTTTGTCCCATCCCAACCATCACACCCGTGTGGCGTGGACGTCCTACAATGCTCGGGAAAACCGCTCTTGGCGCATCGTCACCCGCAAATCCAGCCTTAACCGGACAAAGAGATTTGAATTGAGTATTTTGTGGCATAGTTTCGTGAGTATTTTGTGGCATTTAGAGAGAAACTGTACCTTAACCATTCCAGTTCCATTATCACAAACAAGCGGTTGAATGTCTTCACCGTCCGCCATTCTTCAATATCTATCTGATATATGAATCAAGACTATATGAACATGGCCTTACACATTCTAGTTTCAATTTTTCTTGTCATTTTCCATGTAAATAAATCGAAATCGTTACCAAGAAACAATGGAAATTGGTAATAATAATAATCACCTGGTGAATTTAACGAGAAATTGGATCTTGAAACGCCCCGACCTTTTGAATGGGTTCAAAATTTCTGAATAAAAGGAAACGAGCTTTGCTTTATATCGCTCGACTGTAAACAGATCGTGGCCGTTAGTTTTTCGCTGGAGCCTATATGTAAGAGAGTTACGACATGTGTCCACCTATTTTTGGTAACCTGACCGAAAATTATGGGTTTGGTCATGGTTCGCCGGAAGAATCGTTACTGATTTGGGCTTCTAAATTATGGATCATTGAACTTTTTTACAACTATGCATAATTTGATCGGTGTGGCTTTGTTATGCTTATGCATGGTGACGAGTGACGACGTTCATGACTCTCATTTTTTTTCTTTTTCTTTTCGACACATTTCTGAGTCTCATTAAATATCATCTTCTTCGTAGGTGGAATTTTTTTTTTTGGGTGCGACAACATATGATTTTGAAACAACTACTAGCATATTTACTTAAAGTAACATTTACANAAAAAAAAAAAAAAAAAAAAAAAAAAAAAAAAAAACAGGCTAAATATTAAGTTTAGCAGGTAAGATTAGGAATAGGAATTAATTTAATGTTTTTTTTTCAACCGTATGTAACTTTCTTATTTATCTTGAGTGCTTCTGAACCCTTTGCCCCACTCCAGAAGAAATATGTCGATTGTTATGTCTATCAATGAAGCACCAATATATCATACTCAATCCCGAAAGATACTTAAAGATTCAACATAGAGAAAAAGTAAGATTATAAAAACTTATAACAGAAAAAAAGAATAATATTAGGGGGAGACATGGCCATTTTGCTGGACAAGATACTGGGCGGAGATTGAGAAAATGGTGTAATGATGATAAGATGTGGGGAAGCAACATAATTAAGCATGAGCATGAGATGTTTCGTATGAGAGTGCGTCTTCTGTATTTCGTATTATTATACGATTGGTATGATCTCTTTTCCCGTCCTTTTAATAAAAATATACCAATCATAGTTTATAAATGTGCATCTACTATCAAAGGATGCATTTGCTACAAATTTGACTTTTTAGTTAACAACAAAAAGTGTTAAGTAGTACTAGTAATTATTTTTTGAATAGTTTAATGAGTATTTGTGTATATGCAATTATGCATGGCAGTTAAAATTGTGATTTTGTTTTTGAGAATCAGGGGGATGGATTAAAACTAAAAATGAAAAATAAGGGTTATGGAACAAACCTCAAGAAATAAGAAACTTAGGATGCGGTGAAACCCAAGCAATCTCAAATGGACCCCCGGCCCCGCACACCCCAGCATGGAGACATATTTGACATCTTTCCAATTATTGTTTTTTCCATAAATTATTATTTTTATAAAGTTTGTTACTAGAAAATAAAATTCCAAATAAGTTTTGGTGTCCACATTTCCTTACAAAATTTCGTTGGATATTATTATTTTTTTTTTTTGTAAAACTGTGAATTTTTATTTAAAGAAATTCAATTGTAGTGATTACAATAGCTTTAGTACTAGGAATAGCCTTTGCCATAAAAAAAAAAAAAAAGACAAAGGGTATTAAGTCCGGAGAGTAACTCCAAGAAACGTTGACTTCCTCTGATCTCAGTAAGCATTTTTGAGCCAGTCTTGCAGGAGCCGTTTATATTTTTTGCGATGGCTTTTGGCAAGCGTGGCATCTCGAATCTGTCTATCCAGAAGCTTGAAGAGGATGTGAGGGGGAGTTGCCGTGTTGTTGTGCAGTCGAGCATTCCGCTCAGTCCAGATGGTGTATATAGTTGCCTGAGCCACAAGTCTTCGAAGTGTCTGAGTGCAAGTTCCGTCTGGTATGTCCAACCAACTTGAGAAAGCATTCCACGTGTGAAAAACAAATGGCCTGTACCCAAGTCGCTTAGTAATTAGAAGCCAGAGATCCTCTCTTAGTTGACAGTGCAGAAAGAGATGATCTCGAGTTTCAGGATGAAGATTGCAGATACAACAGCTGTCTTCGACATGCATTCCCCAGCTGGCCAATCTCGATCTTGTTGGAAGCCGGTCTAGGTGTGTGATCCATAACATGAAAGCATGCCTCGGAATTGCGCCTTTGAACCATACCTGATTTGTCCACCTGGGTGGTGGTTGACGCGGTCTGATAACTTCCCAGGTCTTCTTAGTGTTGAAGTGAACCAGTTCCTCTTCTTCGACTTTCCAGAAGAACTGATCCGACTCATTGCATAAAGAGGGAACCTGCTGTGTAGTGAGATGAATGAGCAGCAGTTCTGCTTGAGGAGAGCGTGCAGGTCTGAGTTGCCACCCGGGAGTAGTACACACATGTGATACCGTGCTCACTAGCGAGACACCTGTCTGGGAGGGACCCGTAGGCCCTAAAAAATCAATCAATGGACCAAACGGAGTCCACCAGTCGAACCAGAAAGATAACCTTTGGCCATTCCCTACCTCGGCACGAAGAAATCTCCTTGCTAGGGGTCGAAGGTGAAGAAGTGTTTTCCAGGTCCACGACGTTTGCTTTTTCTCATCAATTTGCCAGAAGATACCATCTTTTATCTTATTGTTTCTTATCCAGTCAGCCCAGAGAGAGTCTGTAGCGGTGTACAACCTCCAAATGAGTTTTAAGCAAAGTGTTCTGTTCCATTGCGCAATGCATCTGAAACCGAGTCCTCCTTCCTCCTTTGGCAAACACAGTGCTTTCCAGGCAACTTTCGCATTTGGTTTCTTAGTGATGTCCCCACACCAAAGAAACCGAGAACACATACTTTCAATCTTTCTCACACACCCTTTTGGAAGAATGAAAGCAAAGGCCCAAAAGTTGACTGTTCCGTAGATTACAGTAGCGATCAATTCTCTACGTCCGACATAAGATAAGGCGCGAGCTGACCAGCTTGTGAATCTGGAAGAGATTTTGTTAAGCAAAGGCATGTAATCACAAATCCTTAATTTCCTGTACATCAGAGGCAGACCAAGATACCGGATTGGGAGTGAACCTAGTCTGAAGCCCCGGGAGACGTTCTCGGTGGCTTCATCCTTGTTCACTCCTGCCCGAAATAGATCTGTCTTGTCCTTGTTCCTCGCCAAACCGGATATTGCTTCAAACTCTTTAAGGACATTTGTGATGTTTTGCAGGGATCTCTCTTGGCCGTCGAAGAAAACCATGAAGTCATCAACGAAAGCGAGATGAGTTACCTGAGGGTTGGAAGCTGAAGGATGGTGTCCTATAAGATTGTTGTTGAATTTTTTGTTTAACATCTGAGTGAACACTTCCATCGCTAGTGTGAACAGATAAGGTGAAATTGAATCCCCTTGTCTTAAGCCCTTTGCTCCCTTGAAAAAACCGCAAGACTCACCATTTACTGAGACAGAGAATGTTGGCGTTGAGATGCATTCAGTGATTAGCTTGACGAAATGAGGTGGAAAATTGAGAGCCTTGAGTGTGTTTGTGATGAAAGCCCAGTGAACTGAATCAAAAGCTTTTTTAAGATCAACCTTCAGCATGCCTCGAGTAGAGATATTTTTGAGGTTAAAGCCTTGAACTAACTCTGTTGCCAACAGAACGTTTTCTACCAGCAGTCTACCGGGAATGAACGTTGACTGTGTATTAGCAATGAGCTCCGGTAAAACACACTCAAGTTGAGTATTAATGTATTTCGTTGGATATTAATGATTTTTAAGACACAAAATGATCATTTGTAAGGACAATCAAGTTGGTTGGAAAAAATGGAGTGACTGGTTCAGTAATTTTTACGTACCATATTAAATGAGCTTATCGTATGGTTGTAGACCATCTTTGCTTTGGCCAATAAAAATTCACTAAATTTAAAGTTTTAATGATATTTGTTCAGGAATTACCGAGATGAATACAAATTTCAAAATTTATAAAACTCAAAAAGAATAGGGAGATTACAACCTTTTATATATTAATATAGAAAT
Source organism: Camelina sativa (assembly GCF_000633955.1). NCBI lineage: Eukaryota > Viridiplantae > Streptophyta > Magnoliopsida > Brassicales > Brassicaceae > Camelina > Camelina sativa. The sequence continues at coordinate 45,252,489 of NC_025695.1, read as the reverse complement.
TCCGATCCAGACATATGTCGATGAAGAGTGGTTAAAAATAACAATATTATAAAATGCGAGTAAATGACAAAAAATAAAAGAACGTACGAAATTTACAACCTCTTCGAAACCATATGGGTGTCAAATGTCAATGAAGGAATCCTAGGAATCAGGCATACGACCTTTTTACAAGATGCCTTAATACTTCGCCAAATCAATGCAGCGATATATGTATATTTTAACACTTAGGTGATCATCTTAATTTATCTATGATAATCAATGTAAAATGTAATAATTTGTATGCTTTTCATAACTAAAACCCATGTTGTTTTCAAAGATGAGAAAACTCTAACTAAAACCCATACGTATACTATCGATCCTCGATCGTTATTATTTGAGTGTGAATCGTGGATCAGATGAAAGCTAAAACAATTAATAAGAAATTAAGAATATTAGATTAAAGATGGAAAAAGCTAAAAAGGTTAATAGATTCCATAAAAGAAGCAGTAGATCTTAGTTAATCACGTGACTTGATTTTGACGAATCAAAAAATTAAGTATACGAGTCACATGAGCTTTATTATGGAAAATTATAAAGAGTTTGTTATTCTATTCAAATACCAGTAAAAGTAACAATCCGCACATAGTGCAGTATAAAATAATTATTGAATGTTTTTACTGTAATTTTTATTTATAAAATCTATTATATTTATCAGTAATTGAAAAATCTAAAATTCGATTGTGTAGTATATATTTATTAAAAAAATATATAATAATTTAAATTTTAACCCGTGAGAATTATTATAATATCAATCTTATATTATTATATCATATGAACAAAGAGTTCTTAAAATTTATTTTAAAATTTTTATGAAAATATAATTAAAGGATATAATTAAGATAGAAAGAGAATATAAGATTTAATTTTGGGTGTTAATTGTATTTTTGGAAAAATACAATGGTAAATAAATGTAAATATTATTAAAAGCTGATGATAAATAAAAGAAATAATGTCCATAGCTCTATGAATGCGACACATCAGCATTTTCTGTGAGAATGCTTCTCTTTTAATATATAAGAGATATGACAAATTACCTTACATATATAACACAATTACTATTTTGTCGTATTCAAATGTCATTAGGTATTTTGTGACAAATTGTAAGCCACATGCACGGATCAGGAGTGGCTGTATCAGGTAGGTTTCTTACAATTGAGATAATGGGGCTGTTCGTTTGGTTGCCGCAAGTACTTGCGGCTGCGGTAGACGCAAGTATCGATGTTCGTTTTGTAGCCGCAAGTACCTGTGTCAAAACGCAGCGGCAAACGCAGCGTCTTGCGGCAAAAAATGTTGGACGTTAGTTAAATTCAGCATTTGCGATTAAAAACTAGCGTTAGATGTGGCAAATAACAAAAATACCCTTATTATTTTTGAGAAATCACAAATAAACCTAACCCTAAATATTCATCTTCATCGCTCCTTCTTCTCAGTCTCTCTTCACGGCGACAGCAAAGCTCCTTCTCTGTCTCTCTACACGGCGAAGCTCAGCAAAGCTCGACGTGAGCTCATTTTTTACAACAAAGCTCTGATCTGCTCTATATCTCTCCAGTCTCCATATCTCTCTCCCAATCTGTGAGTTTCTTTGTCTCTTTAATTCCCTCTCCATGTATATTGGTTTTTTGCTTCACTACACGACTTAAATTTGGGATTTGAATTATTGGGTTAGCATGATAAGGGTTAAGATTCATTGGGTTAGCATGATTTAGTTCACTTTCACCGTTCAACCACCAATTATCCTTTTTGTTTATGACTTCGTTTATTACTTTTCGTCCAATGTTTTGGTTTATTATTTTTGTTTTAATTTAGCTCATAATTTATCACAAAAAATGTTGTTATAATTATAGATTTGACTAAAAAATTATTACTAGCTAAATAAACATTCTTATGGTGGTAAATATATTTAAATTATATTTTGTTGATTCAAAATATAATTATACAAATTTATAAAAATAAAACAAGAATTAAATGTAAAACTGCCGCAGCGTCTATGAAACGAACACAAAACAAGCGGTAGCGGCAGCGACAACAAAACGAACATATTTCATGCGGCAGCGGCAACAAAACGAACAACAACCTGCGGTAATGTTTGCCACAGCCGCAGACGCTACCGTTGCCGATGCCGCTTGCGACAATGAAACGAACAGCACCAATAATGTGACATGTATTCTGTTTTTTTTAAGATAATATACGTCAAAATATTCGTTGATTTTTAAAATTTAAGAACAAGAAATTTTGTTAAAGTCTGAACTGAATTATTTTAAACCATTAATTTTGTGTATTCGCTAGTTTCTGTACTTATATACTTATAAAGACAAATAAAAAGATGATCTTTTAAGGGTCAATTTGCCAACTAGCCATATTTACATATATGATTAAGAATATAGCATACTATTTTGAAAAATTAAGTGAATAACATGAAGGGTAGGAAAAATTACCTTTGATGGTTTGGTGGCAATGGTGGCTGGAGGGTGGGTGGCCGGGATTACAACCGGAGGTGGTGGCGGCCGGAGGCCGGAGGTGGCGGTAGCCGGAGATCGGTGGTTGGTAGCCGGAGGTAGCGGTGGCCGGAGGTCGATGGTCGGTGGCTGGAAGTTGGTGGCCGGAGGTCGATGGTCGGTGGTTGGAAGTTGGTGGCCGGAGGTCGGTGGTCGGTGGCCGGAAGTCGGTGGCCGGTGGTCGGAGGTCGGTGGCCGGTGGTGGCGACGGCCGGTGGTGGCGGCGACCGGAGGCCGGAGGCCGGAGGTGGCAATGGCTGGTGGTCAATAGTGGTGATGGCTGGAGGAAATCTAAACCCTAGAGATTAGTTTATTGAGAACCCTAGGAGTGATGGTGGTTAAAAGGTTGAGTGGTGATGGTAGTGGTAGGGAATATGAGTGGTGGTGACTGGTATATATTACAATTTATACAAAATATATTAGTTTTTAGTAGTTAGAGTAGTTATGGAGTGAATTATAATTTGTTTTTAGGTTATAGGGTGCAATTCTCCATCTTTTAACCCTAAAAAAAAAAACAAGCCAAAGACATGAATCTGACTATCTGAGTATATTTGGAGAAAGAAGGATTTTTTTATGGCTAAAGTTGTAACAATTACTATATAAAGAGATAAGAGATAATGATAATATAAAAGTATAATTAATTATATGGTTGTGGTTTGTATGTAAATGCATAAATGCAGAAAGATATTCATATACTATTATGTTTTTTTTTCCGTTGCATTGGATCCCTCGCACAAAGTGCGTTTTCATTTCAATTTCTCTGATTCAGGACCCACATAAGTTTTAAATTACACTAATGCTATACATAAGTTTATAATGATTTAATACATTTTTATAACATTGCAGTTAGAATACATTGAACTTGCATGCTTAGAAACAAATTACCAGTCACGACATTAAATCTTGATCCTATATATAGTTCATCTAATAATATATTTACGTATTATCTAATAGAATTATTAAGACGCTTCACTATATGCGTTTATCATTATGAATTAGTGTGGGAGATAAATGAGACCATTTATACTAGTTAGTGTTGTTGTAGACACAATAATAATAAGACTGAGTGAGTGGGGTGGGATTTTTTATTATTATGCACAATAATATTAGAATTTTTTTAATAAATAGAAGTCGTCATTTTACGGTCTGCATGCCTCGCTCACTTGTCGATTTGGAGGTCTCGTCGCTAATTGTTAGTATATATATCAAGCGCACACGGCACACAAATATCAAACATACACTCTTATCAAGATCTCCATTTCAATTTCTTTGCTCCTTAATTATATACATCAAACATATGTACGATAATACAAACACGGTCACATATATACACGTATACCTCAATGTATTTATCGACATTTTGTTGTTGTTTCTGATATCATAGTGGTCATTATTTTTTTCTTTTAATATATTACTCTCTCTCTTTTCCTGTTTCTCTCCCTGTTTGTGAAAAGATGTCAAATATTAAGATCTTTCATTTATTCCCTGACGGCAAAGATATCTTAGCCATGCAACAACAACCCGAGAGTCTCCTAGTTCCATCAAAACCCGACTCTCCTGGTTCATCTCTCCCTCATCAAGAAAATCAATCTAAAAGACTACGAAACCAACAACAGGATCAAGAACAGGAGGAAGAACAAGAAAAGCTCCAAGATGGACCGAGAGGTAAACGAAAATGGGAATGTGTTGATGGAGCTTCTAGTGTAGAGATCCCAGAGACGCCGAGGATCTCGAACAGCGTGTGTTGTTGTCCTCCTCGGCCACCGAGAAAGCCCAAAGCTACTCCGGCGATGAAGAGGAGAGCCATGTGGGTAAAGAGATCGGTAGTTTTCTTAGATGTAGCTAGAGAGGTCGAATCCATGTTTCCTCCGTCTATTCTTCAAGACTTTGGTAAAAAGATTAAGAAAGCTAGATCTTAATCGATATACAATTTATCTGTATAAGCTTGATATTTTTTTTTTTGTGTTACCTATAATTTTATACGCTATATTATTGTGTTAATATATTATAAGGAAAACTAACGTTTAGGGTTTGGTGTGCTATTAATGTGATTATCTGAAACCAATAGTTAAGAATTAAACAAAAGTTTAGTGTTTTCTTGAAACAAATATGAAATCAAATTCCGTCTGTTTTTGAAATAATTTTGGTAAGAATATTGAGAGCTAGATCGTACGTGATCCATGTTCGATACGGTAAATACACATATAATTCAAAATACATGGTATGAGACTATGAGTGTATTGTTCATTTAAATTTTGCATGTATTCGATTTGGATGATATGATGCCTAATTTCTTTGACGTTAATTTAATATTATGACTACGTAAAATTTAAACAGCCAAACACAGAGTGCAATATAAATTGCGTTTACATTTTGGAACATTTTTAAGCGTATTAAAAAAAATATTAATAAAAGAAATTATATACATAATTTTTAGTGTGTATATATACCCACAATTACTAAAAGAAAGAGAGAAAAAAACTATAAAACTTATAAATAACAATTACTCTCAAACAGAAGAAGTAAGATGTATGGTATGTCTCTTCGCGTTATCTACTTAAAAAAAATAATAATTGGAGGATCCTAAGTTAAAAATGTCCACAAAACCCATGGATGGTTAATCTATCTCAATCAAGAAGTTGACTTTTTGAATGTCTTGGGGGTTAGGGAACTTTAAGATTGAATCTTGAATTTTCCAGTGTATTTGACTTTTGTCCCCCCACAAAAAGCAAACATGCGTTCGTGTTTGATCATTCCCACACATCCTATTCTTACCAAAAATATTCCCCTCTCGAGGTAAATCATACTACTATTATTTAATGATATTACTTTATATCTATAAATCGCACTTGATATATATACATTCAACTTAAAATAATGTAAATTTTCAAGTTGCTACCAAATTTTAGTCTAGTCCAACTTCGGTAATTTCAATGAAAAATGAATACTTCAAAACCAATAATTCAAAGAACTCTAAACCAATTATTCAGTAAAAATTCATAATGCACAATATATAGCAAACTAGCATAACGAATTTCCAAAATATAAATAAGATCACTGTTACGCAATACTCTGCCTTCTTTCACTTTGCGAGATGAAACACACATGTGGTCGATGTGGAATCACATAAGTATAAGGGATGCAAGGATCATGATGCTGAAACTTTCA